>NW_009709896.1:800-1127 GCF_000703405.1 Apaloderma vittatum | reverse complement strand
TCTTTTGTGAATAGAGCCACAGGAAGTGACTAGTGTTAAAGCAACATTGACCGCTGATAATGCTGTCCAAATTAAGTGCGAAAGTCAACAAGTGTATGGAGCAGAAACAGTGTTTGAAATAACTTGGGAAAATGATGGAACACATAACCACAGTAAAGACCGTTGTGATTTTGAAAGAAAAAATCTCTTGTACTTGACAAACTATACCTTTGCGGTAAGTAGACTTATTAAATTAAATACATTTTGCTGTGTTTTCATTGTTGATTATGTTTGATTTTAGGAAAAAAGAGAAATATGGTAGCAGAAGTGTTAATCTATGGGGATCAG
>NW_009709896.1:0-552 GCF_000703405.1 Apaloderma vittatum | reverse complement strand
AAATATGCAGCTTCAGTCTTGATATAATTGCTCAGAATTTTTCACTGCAAAGATTTTTGATGCTCCAGGGACTAGTTAGTGTGAAGCAGTTTGTATGCTTTCGCACATCCTTACATCAGCCTTTTACAAGCCAGTCCTGACTTCCATGGAAAACACATCTTCCTCTGTTTACAAGCTTAATTTTCCTGCTATTTTATCTTCTTTTCTTCCCCCTCTGCCCTTTTCTTTCAAGCATTTCACCCTTTAGGCATTTGTTGCTTGCAAATCCAATGGTCGTGTGATCCCCTTAATGTGGCCAGTAGGAATATTTTTTTAATATCCTGGTAGCTCCCCTCAGTAAAGTTTAGAAATCAGTGGGAATGATGGAGTTTGGATGATTTCCAGCAGGAGAATATTACTCTTAAAATCACTATTACTCAATCCCATTAGTATTCTTCACTGTTTGGTATGAAATGTATATGTTTAATCGTTAAGATTAATTTTTCTTCGCAAGAAAAGTGTGAAATACTTGACAGACAAATGTCAAGCTGCCTGTTTAAATCTGATAGGAAT
>NW_009709895.1:0-5683 GCF_000703405.1 Apaloderma vittatum | reverse complement strand
AAATTAAAAAAATAAATAAAATTAAATATTATTGCGTTTCTAAGATCATAACTGAGAATTGAGAAACAGTAAGCAAATCACTGTCTTTCAGTTCAGACAGGAAGAGTCTGATTTATTATTGTAAGGCAACAGATTTGTTTCCAGATTTCCAAACCACACCTCTGTTATTTTAATTTCTTGAAAAAATTACTTAAACTGCTTCAGGGTTTTTTTTGTTGAGATGCTGAGCACCTGCAGTTCCCTTTGCCTTCTCAGTGCCTGTATTTCAGTGTTTGAACATAAAAATAATAAAGTTGTTCTTGTTTTAAGAATCTATTCCTCATTACTTACTGATTGCTCACTTGGTTTGAAATACTTCTTTTCTAAGAAAACCAGAGAATTTAAACGAAGATTGTTCATACCCTCACTGAAAACAGGGATTTAAAGTGACACTGTTTATGCCAGTTTTTTTGTTTAGGATACTTCATCAAAGTGAGGAGCAGTTACGTTCCTAAGAATTAGTTTTAACTCATCCCTTTGCAGTAGGTAACTAATTTCTTCCATTGTTGCAGGGATCGGAGATGCACAGAAATGAAAACCAGACTTTTCAAGTTTAAACACCCAAATACAAGCATATTTGCATTTGAGAATGTAGGTTTAAGAGTGTTGACCAAGTTTAACAGGTATGCCGCAGAGCTGAGAGCAGACCCAGGGTCTCCCAGTCAGACCTGTACACCAAACAGCTCAAGTCACTTTTGGATGCAACTGAATTCCATTAACAGTCCTCTTTTCATAGGGGTCTGCAGATTTCATGTTCTCTTTCTTGTTTTCATCCTTAGGCTCTGAGCGAACTGGTTTTATTGCAGCCCTGCAACGCGATTGTAGCACAGGCATCCAAAAGTATCAATAATTCTATATGTTTCTAAATTCACACTACTAAAACAGAAATTTGGGTGGCTGGGGAACTTGCAGTGGGATAACAAGCAGTCTTAGCATTCAGGTGAAACATGGCCAGACCTGGGGCATCCCTTTCTCTTGAGACATGCTTGTGATCAGGTGTGTAACAACCTGATCATTCTGAATTTAACGACCTTTCCAACCTCATCCTCTCCTACATCTTCCCGTTCCCTTCTTCCTTCTCCATTAGTGCTCCAGAGCCTCTGCAGTGTATCTGGAATTTGAATTTGATTGTAAAGCAACCCTTTATTAAAATGCCCCATTACCTTGGAGGACTACTACAAATTAATGGTGTTACAAAACCAAGAAGGAATACAGATTGACTTGTGTGTGTGTGTGTGTTTTGCTTTTTTGCATTTTGCATTTTGACTGATACAAAAACATCTTTTTTAGTATCTCTTCTGTGTCCTAGACTTTAAGCTCTTGTAATAAGAGCTTAAGTAATCACAAGAAATACTGTAGCAACTGCTGAGAATTAAGTGTGAAAACAATAAAAAATATTTCATTCCTTTCTATGACAAGAAAATAGAACACTTCTCCTGCTTTTCTAGTTTTCCCTTTGAGACTGTTAAACTCTAATGTGGATCATCTCTAGGGGTAGCAGTTGTCTCACAAGTCTGCTTGCTTCGTCCTTGACAGTCCAAGAACAATAATATTTTCTGTCTGTGTATGAATATCTACTTTTTTAAGAACAGCTTTTAAGTAATACATTCATGGAAGTCTAGACTGTCTTTCACATTGTCTTTCTGGGCATACAAGTGAACCATGATGAGAAAGGAAGGTGGTACTTGGTTTATTGCCTGGGTTTTTTTCTTTATGCCTGGATGGTACTTGGATGGTCATTTCCTAATCAATCTAATCAATCAGCTTTGACAGGTTCATTTCTCAGCCTAGTTCTCTCTGAGAAAACCTATCTCTTAAGAGCTTAGGAAGGATAACTGGGCAAAGCAAGTGGTACAGGTGAGGCAGATGGTGTGTTGGCAAGCTGATAATTACGTTTGCTTAAAATAAGGGATCTATAAATACACATGGTTAATAAGTGCAGCCTCACGTTTCTGTAATTGTCCCTTGTCATCCTGGCGTTTTTCCATTCGTGTGCATCCTTTTGCTGTGGTCAGTGCCACCTTAGATCAGAGCAGAAGCGCATTTATTTTTTTTTAAATGCTTCTACTACACCCATTAGAAATGGGCTCTAATCCTTCTTGGTGCTTCTAGACACTTGCAAACCAATTTAAAAAAATTATTCTCAGGAGTTTTATATTTCTAAAACATTTGAATCCATGTTCTTTTATTAAGGAGCAGGACCTTTTTGAGAAATAGCAGATTATCTGCTTTGCGGTGAACATTTCTCAGTGCCAAAAGCTGATCCGAGCAATTGCGCTGAATTCATGATACCAGTACCTTTACGTAAACATTTTGGACAAAAATGACAAGGTCAGTATGGCAGTTCTGCAGGCTGCTGCTTTTGATTGAGTCTCTGAAAAGTTCCTGAATGCATGGTTGCAAACTGTAAGGTAAGCTATTTTAAAAGAAAAAAAAATCGTAGTTGTTGCAAAAGAAGTCCTGTGAATCTGAAAGCTGAAGACCTCAAGTTCAACTTAATATTGATAGAATTGGTTGTGTGCAGGCACTGGTGGGCATAGATCTCCCCACTCTGTCATTTTTGTGTGTCACGAATGGTCTTGAGACACAGTTAGAAGGAGAAAGGGCAGACTTGTTTGTGACCCGTCTCTGGAAACAAGCAGAGACGTGTCACGTAGTGAAGAGGACTGATGGGTGTAGTGGTGAAGGAGCCTCCAGTTGCCCAGAGTGAACCGAAGACCATTTACAGCTTGCTGCCTGGTGGAAGCTTAAGTGAGAAACACGTCGGTTTATTCCTGAACTAACTATGCAGAAAATAAAAATAAAAGGGCTATGTTTCCATGTATGGATTTTGAGGCTGAACTGATCAGCTCAGGATTTCTAAAAGTGGCTGCCCAGCATTTTCAGAGCCACTAGGCAGCCGTGCTTCTGACCAACTTGGGTAGCGGCTGCTGTGTCCTTTCTGTGGGATTGGGACGTTCTGGCCTTGTTTGGCGTGAGGAGAGCAGGCGAGGTTGTGCTGTGCTCGGCTCTATCGCGCTGACAGAGCTGGAGCTGAACTCCCACACTCTTTGCTAATGTAACAGTGAGTGGATGCCAAGAGCTGCATTAAAGCAGGTGACGTTGCCGTGCTCGTGGTGCTGGGCTGCGTTCCCCCGCCAAGTTGTTGTATGGGAACCCTATCATGTGATATATGTTAATAATCACCTTGTGATTGTGGAGAAAAACTGAGTGGAGCAAATTGTTAAGGTTCCAAAATCAAGGCAGATGTTGTGAACATTCTGTCTTTATTTCTGTAAGCATTTCTCCCTTGGGGGAGAACAATTCTTGGGCTTAACAACACTACAAGTGTTAGACTAGAGGCAGGAGACTTGCACTGAAGATATTGTAGTGCTGTGTTCATCACTGCTGGCTTAGCTGTAGTAACGTAACCTTAGCTTGAGAAAAGATTGAGCCAAAACAGAGGGACAGTAATGTTAAGAGGTGAAAAATAGAAAGACATAATGAGAAATAGAAAAGACAACACTATGAACAGAGAACTAAGAGGTAGTAAATTTACAAAGAAGAAAGAATCTTGAGTCAAGTCCTGTCAACCGTTTTACAATATTGAAGAGTGGAAAAGGCTTTTGTAATGATGGACATGTTGCAAAAGGTCCCTAAAATGTATTTTAGTGTAATTCATCAGTTAGTACAAAATGTCGTTGAAGACAAGGACACAACAGGATTCAGGATGGCTCCAGGAAGCATGGTGGAAGTTACTTGGACAACCAGACATCTTCTCCTTATAATCCAATCTTTTCATTGAAGTGCTCAGCTAAGAAGAATGTGAGCAAAACCCTGTTTTTAATTTCACATTATAATGTTTTTAAATTTTTACATTAGAATGTTTTTAGGGTATTTTTTGTAGCATCCAGTTGGTTGGCTTTTGTCTGCCAAGGAGTGCAGTTCACTGCTAAGTCAGGGAAAATACACACAGAATACTGTCCTTAATTAACGTGAAGAAGTCTGTCTTTGAAACAAAGATGTTTTTCAGTGAGAAGTTATGCAGGCTGAAATAGAGTGAACACTGTCCATGGTAGTAGCGTTACATAGACTTGTGCCTAGGTGTGTTGAAATTTGCCTTTTGTTTTTTAAAACAGAGAATATCCTTCCATTTATCTTTCAGTAGGGAAACTCTGTGCTGGACTCTCCCCAGCAGTTCCCTGTCCTTTTTGAACCAGGGAGCCCAAAACTGGACACAGTATTCCAGATGTGGCCTCACAGTTTAAAGGGGTAGAATGACTTCCCTTGACCTACTGGCCACACTCTTCTTAATGCATCCAAGGAAACCATTGACCTTCTTGACCACAAGGACTTATTGTCTACCAGGACTCCAAGATTCTTCTCCTCAGGGCTGCTTTCCAGCAGGCCTACCCCTAATGTGTACTTACGCATGGGATTGTTCCTCCCCAGGTGCAGGACCCCACATTTGCCCTTGTTGAATCTCATTAGGTTTTTTCTTGCTCTGCAGCCTGTCCAAGTCGCGCTGAGTGGCAGGGCAGTCTTTTGCTGTGTCAGCCACTCCTCCCAGGTTTGTATCATCAGTGAACTTACTGAGGATACACTCAGTCCCTTTGTCTAGGTCATGGATGAATATGTTGAATATGATCGGACCCAGTACTGACCCGTGGGGAACACCGCTGGCTACAGGCCTCCAACTTGACACTGCTCCACTGATCACAGCCCTCTGAGCTCTGTCTCTCAGTCCACCTCACTGTCCACTCATCTAACCCACACTTCTTGAGTTTCTTAATGAGAATGTTTTGGGAGAAAGTGCCAAAAGCCTCGCTGAAGTCAAGGTAGATTGTATCCACTGCTCTCTCCTCATCTAACCAGCCATATAGCATCATAGAAGGGTATCAGATTGGTCAAGTATGATTTCCCCTTGGTGAATCCGTGCTGACAACTCTCAGTAACTTTATTTTCTTCCACATGTTTAGAGGTGACATCCAGAATGATTTGTTCCATCACCTTTCCAGGGACAGAAGTGAAACTAAGCAGCCGGTAGTTTTCTGGGTCAGCCTTCTTGCCCTTTTTGAACATTGGATTGACATGGGCCTTCTTCCAGGCCTGAGGCACCTCACCTGTTCTCCAGGATCTTTCAGAGGTGGTAGCAGCACTGCAGGCTTGTGGAGGAGTGGTTGGAAATCTGCTCAGCAGAGAGGGCCGCCCGGGGGGGGGCGCGCTCACGCCCGGCTGACCGGGAGCCAGCAGTGTGCCCAGGTGGCCAGGAAGGCCCATGGCATCCTGGCTTGGATTAGGACCAGTGTGGCCAGTAGGACCAGGGAAGCAATTTTACTTCTGTACTCAGCACTGATGAGGCCACATCTCAAGTCCTGTGTTCATTTTTGTGCCCTTCACTACAAGAGGGTCATAGAGACACCGGAGTGTTTCCAGAAAAGGAAGGGTCTGGAGCAGAAGTCTTTTGAGGAGCAGCCGAGGGAACTGGGGTTATTTAGCCTGGAGAAGAGGCTGAGAGGAGACCTTATTGCTTTCTACAACTACCTGAAAGATTGTAGAGGGGGGGTGGTTGGTCTCATCAACCAAGTAACAAGTGGTAGGGTAAAAGGAAATGGCCTCAGGTTATACCAGGGGATGGTTTAGGTTGGATATTAGGAAGAATTTC
>NW_009709894.1:4991-5623 GCF_000703405.1 Apaloderma vittatum | reverse complement strand
GTTCCTCAGCTCTGCAGATGTTCCTCAGCTCCGCAGATGTTCCCTCAGCTCTGTAGGGGTTCGCAGCTCTCCCCAGCTTCCCTCTGCACAACATCATTTCATGGTACCTTCTTCCATCTGTCTTCAGTTCCCCAACTCTACCACTATCAAAAAATAATTGGCCCCTCCTCTCCAGGTCAGGAGGATTCAGAGGAGGCTCCTCAACCCTCCACCCACCACCCTGGTCTGTGTGAAACTCATGGGACTAATTAAACCCAATTAGCCCACAGGAGCCCAGAGCATCGCTGAAGCAGGTCCTGGGCACAAGAACATTTGGAAAAGCCAAAGGGCACTTCTAGTTCTTTTTCACAAGTCAAACCAGGGCCCGAATTTTGACCGTGAGGGTTGGTGACGTGGCTGGACCAGCGTCAGGGGCTGTGGGTGACACTTTAGGTGGCAGAGAAGGAGTTAAGGCCAGAAAACCTCCCAGGGGCCCTACGAAAGTCAGGTTTGTTTTAACACACCTGCTCGGGGCATCTTTTGAGCAATTTCACAGGAAATAAAGAATAAATGAGGTCTCGGCTGCCGGTTGCCCAGAGCAGCTGTGGCAGGCCCCCCCCGGCAGTGGCCAAAGCCCCGTTGGACCGGGCGTG
>NW_009709894.1:0-4911 GCF_000703405.1 Apaloderma vittatum | reverse complement strand
TCGACAGTTCTGTGTGATCCTGCTCAAACCCAACCTCCCCACACCCCCCTTACGCTGAACAGAGCAGGATGGAACCAAGACCTGTGCTGCAGGACCAGCAGACATTACCTGTAGACAGCATGGAGAGAAGACAACCTGTCACATCTCTTCCCTCCCCCATTTCACTGTTGTTGTGAAATTACTGGATGTTTTCAGGAAGCTCCAGGCCTCCACTCAAGGTTGGGAAATGCACTTACCCAGCAGAGCTGAGGAGAGGCTTTGAGAGAAACACCCCACGGGATCTGATCTAGCAAAGAGCACGTCTTCTGAAGGCGTAGTTCCTTCCATTCTCAGGCCCAAAAGACAGGCAGGGGCCACCTGAGGAAGCCAGCGAGGCGCGGAGCGCCCCGTCAGCACTCGGACCTTGGGGCTCCAACGTTGGGCAGAGCCCGGCACGGGCTGTCCCACGCTGCCACCAGAGACACGAGGGAGGTCGGATCACAAACCGTGTGCGTGCACAGAACTGTTTGGTTTGGAGACGACCTCTAAGATCATCGTGTCCAGCTGTTAATGCAGCGCTGCAAGGCCCACCACAGCCCTGAGCACCACATCTCCGCCGCTTCGAGACATCTCCAGGGATGGAGACTCCACCACTTCCCCGGGCAGCCTGTGCCAGGGCTCGGCAACCCCTTCGGTGAACAAGTTTTTCCTCATATCCAACCTACACCTCCCCTGCTGGAACTTGAGGCCATTTCCTCTCATTTTATTGCTTGTTATTTGGGCGAAGAGACCGAGCCCACCTCGAAGAGACCGAGCCCACCTCGAAGAGACCGAGCCCGCACGAACCAGACCAAGGCGCTGCTGTTCCTTCTGAAAACTGTTCCCCACTCTCAGCCTCAGTTTTTTTGAGAGAACGTTTATTCAGCGCATGGTAAAGCTGTTTCTAAATCCACCTCCTGAGAGCGTGGGACCTTCAGGTGTTGCACCAAGAAAACAAAGAGGACAGCATGCACAAGGGAAGAAGAGGTTTCCTCCAGAAAATACAGTAATTCAGCAATTAAAAAATGTAAAATTCAACATTACGGAGAAGAATCCAAGTGTACAACCGAAAAAAAAGAAAAAAAAGAATCTCTTTGGTATCGTTATATGCAGCTGAGTTTCACAACAGAGAGAAAAAAAACCCCAAACAGCCAAACAAACAAACATCCTCAAATTTGTACGTGCCAGGACTGGGCCGACATTCGTTCCCCTTCACAGACAATTCCCAGCAACACGTGAGGGCGACGCTTTGCGTCTGCCGAAGGGAAAACGCCACGGCCAAGCTCTGCGAACCGGGCAAACGCTCGGTCCTTGCAGGAATCTCAAACGGAGGGAACGGCTACATGACCTCCGTCAAACGTGGAGAAGACTCCAGAAAAAGGGCTGTTCGGCGCCAGGGACCCAACGCCCTGCGGATATTCCGGACACAACCAGCACGTTCCATCAGCGCCTGTCACGGGACACAATCCTATATGAACAAAGCACCGTTGGAACCGAAGGTCGGCTTCAACGGACAGAAACGCCACTGTCCTTCCCCGGCGAGGTGGCGGCTGATTGATTTAACAGTCCTGGAACGGAGGTTTTTAAAGCAAAACGTGGGCTGGAGCGACACAGGAAAGCACCTTGACGGGGTAGGTCCAACGTAGAGGAGCTGCAGGGAGTCAGGCTGAGTCCAGGAGCTCCAGGAGAGCACCGACTGCACCGAAATAACCCTGAGGAGCAGACAGGAATATCGTTAAATCCTCAACCACCAGCATGTATCCGACACAAAAGCAGCAATATTGCACGTACGGGGTCATTTAACAACTCGTAAAGAATAGTGGGGAGAAATAACCACAGGTAGCAACATTACAAAACAGATTCTAACTGCAGACCTTGTGCGGCTGTTTCTGAGGTTTTGCCATCATGCAAAAAAAAAAAAAAAAGAAGTTTAAAAATGAGTCATTTCACCTCGTGTTCCAGGAAAAGTGCTTTTAACTGTCCCTTCGACCAGTAGTCCAAAGCGTACGCCAGAAGCCTCATCGAGATCGTGTTGATCCGGAGGAAATTGCCAACGAACACCACGCGGTTAATGTTCTGCGAGGATTAAGGCGAAGAAGAAAAAAAAAAAAGAGCATCAAGGCTAAATTCCATTTTCTACCTTCAATAATGAAACCCCCACCTTAGAGCGATAAGAAAAAACAAGTTATGCTTAAAGTGCTTTTTAAAAAAAGCCACGTGCAGCTTTTCAAATATATTTTTGTGGCGAGACTTGAGGCAGAACCAGCTGCAAGTGGAGGGGAACGACCAGTCGGCACTAAAGCAACCAAATCCAGAGAATCAGCGTCACCTCGAGAGCTGTTCTGGCAGAAAAGGAGCGCAACCGCCTCGCTGAGTGAGACTGGGAGCTGCAGAGAGAGGAGCTGGAACCCACTTGCAGCTTTCTGGACTCAAAAAGAGACAATCTGCAACCAAGGGACGACACCGAGTCGGGTCGGGCTCTGCCACGAGCAAGAGATGGTTCAAAAGAGAGAAGGAAACGGCCTCAAGTTGCGCCAGAGGAGGTTTAGGTTGGACATTAGGAAAAAAGTTCTTCATGGAAAGGGTTGTCCAGGGCAGGGGTGGAGTCCCCACCCCGGAGGTATCTGAAGGCCGTGGAGCTGTGGTGCTCGGGGACACGGGTCAGCGGTGGCCCTGGCAGCGCTGGGGTAACGGCTGGACACCCCCTGAAAGGTCTTTTCCAACCCAAACAGTTCTGTGGTTCTACAAATCGAGCCACTGCTCGAAGTGTCGGGCAGGATCTGCAGAACGATACAAACCCCAGAGCCGAGTCAGGAAGCAGGAGCAGGCAGCTCACGTTAAGTCAGGCTCTTTTTCAGACTCTTCCAGGCTATCTCGAAAAGCCCAGCTCTAACTACAGCCTCTCTAGCTTCGCATTTTGAACAGATTTTTTTTCTACGAGATCCTTATACTGTGTAGGAACACAGGTCATCGAGCGCCACCTCCAATCTCTCTCCTCAACTCCAGCCTTTGGCTCATTTAAAAAGCTGAATGGCTCTCTACTGTTAATCTGAAAAAAGAATCCAAAAGTACAGAAAGAATACTTAGAGAGCCATAACCAACCCCATCCTAAAGCAGGGAAAAATACAAACCGAGCAGCGGTATTTTGGATTTAAAGCGGACTTCCAGCCAGATTTTGACACCCCCAAATAATTCTCCTGAGCCAAGTGACGAACTCCAAAGCCTTCTTGTTCTCCAACAAGAAAAGAATTCCGAGGAGTCGGGATCAAGTCCTACCTGCGAGTCCTACTCGCATCCTTCTCCGGATTTTCCTTCCATCCTCAAATCCATTAATGCTTTCCCCTAACTAATCCCTTCTGCCGCGCTCTGGAGAGCGAGAGCTCCGCAGCAGCACAACCGCGATACCTCTCGCTTAGTTTCAGCAGAAAGTGAAGACAAATAATGAGAATTTGCCGATAAGGAGAGGAGTCGGGAGGGGAGTCCCAGCGGGTCGGGCTCCGGCCGGAGCGGAGAGCGCGTCTCTGTTCTTTCATAGCCCTGTACAATGCTGCTTGACCTGAATGCAACAAGGCAGCACTGTAAAGAAGCTGAAAGCACAAAGCTACGGCGACGGCCGCCTGAGCGGTGGGGCCCAGCCACGAAGAAAGAATAAAAATCGAGAGCGACCCAGGGAAAACAACACGGGAAAGGTATCCGGCCTCTCCGCCCCACCTCTCCTTCTCTCTCAGCGGTCCCAAGAGCTGTAGTTCGTGGCACACCTACGGCTCCTCAAACCACCGCAGAGAAGCTGTCGAACTGCTGACCAAGCAGAGGACCCGGCGAGACCGACGGCCGACCCCGTCCGCGGCTCGTCCCTTCGCGGCGTGACGGTTCAGCTCGAATCACACGGGTGAGCGAGGACAAAAAGTTTTACCGGCGAATCCAAAGCGAGCGGATTCCGACTTCCCGCCCGCGCGCCTACGGAAGCGAGGGAAAAAGAGATCCAGCACGGCAGCAGCGCGCAAGCGACGCTTCAGGGAAGAAGCAAGGAAATGGATTTCCCCTTAATACCTCGTTAAGCGCACACATCCGTGCTATGGAGCCAATGTTATTAGTGATGGTAATTAAAGTGGCCTTCGCGAGGTCCTCTTTGCTGACAGATTCCCGCTTCTCCTTGCTCATCATGTTGCCAAAGCTGCAAAGACAGTTTTTTCCTGGTTAAAGATCCGTTTGCATCAGAATTCCAGGAGAAAACAGGAACTGCTAAATTGCACCGGAGCGATTTGTCTTGAATGATTTACTTGGAACTTTAGGAAGTGTTGTTAGTGGAGAGCGTTGCTCTCCTACGATATGTCAATCGAGCTTTTTCAGCCTCGCAGAACCTCCGGTGAAAAGGAAAAAAATAGATTAAAACCAGTCAGGTCGTTACCTGGACGCTACAGCCCAGCCGGGCAACCCGAAGCGCTCGTAGTCTCCTCCGTAAATGTCCCGCACCAGTTTGTCCACTTTGGTGCTGTCTCCGTGCGACGCCATCTCCAGGGCCTCTTCGAAGGTGGAGCAGCCGGTAAGGAGGCAGCAGAGGCCAAAGAAGGTTCCCCCTCCGAGGCTGCAACAACAAAAGAAAAGTCAAAGTCACCCTCCTTGCCTCTAAAGAGGAGGAGGAAGAAACCATCTCGTTCCGCTGAGCGCTGGGATCGCTCGGCTCCGTGTGAGCCCCGTTCCTTCAGCTTCTCCTCTTTCCAGCGAGAGCAATCTCAGGAGAGGAGCAGTTTCTTTACGTCTGGGACTTTCAAATAACTACAGAATCCCACAGCCTGACAGCCTTCTGCACATGGCGTGTTTCTAAAAGAGAAATTCATTTCCTTGTTTTACAATCATAGAACATTGGGGGTTGGAAGGGACCTCTAGAGATCA
>NW_009709893.1:47064-77074 GCF_000703405.1 Apaloderma vittatum | reverse complement strand
TTTATTTTATATTTTATTTTATTTTATTTTTTTCATTTCAACATTTAATTTCACTTGGTGTTTTTTTAATTTAATTTTATTTTTCCCTTGCAGGAATGACCTAGTTGAGTATACAGGATCCTAAGGGTTTTGTCTGGAGCTAAAGCAAATCCCATTTAGGACCAAGGAAATACAGCCTTTTGAGAGACCAAGTTAAAACCTCCACAGATGAAGACCTCTTCTCCCTCACTCCCATTACCATCTTTTGTCTAAATATGGTCATGGTGATGTTTCGCTTGACCTGGTTGTAACACCAATTTTAAAGACACATGTGCACGCATATGTTTGAGCATGTGTTTCACAGTGCTATGCATGAACGTTACCATTGCCCTTTCCTTTGTATGCGGAGCCCTTCAGGTTAATAGTACTATAACCACATCTTTAGAGACCAGTCATACGCTACTGAGGATGTGAATGACTTTTCTGTGACCTGTTCTGTTCCCCTTTTCCTCCCCAAACCTGGCCTCATAGCTACCTCAGCCTTTGAGCAGCTCCGATGCCTCGGTGGAATGCTGCTTCTGGGAACATTGCTCCTCAGCATCAGCATCAGCATCAGCCTTCCACCATCACGCTGTGGTGGGGAGGTCTTTGCCCTATTCGTTTTGGGAACAGGTGACAAGTCAAGGTGAGCATCCTCCTGTTTGCACCGAGGTTGTGGGGCTGTGCAATCAGCATAGCCCTCCTCTGCCAGAAGCCTTGCCCTGCCCTGGTGCCATATCTGGCTTCATGGCCCAAATTCAAGGCAGTTCCACCTTGGTCATGATATTTGGTCTCCTGGGGCTGCCTTGAGACAGGCTGTTGCTCCCTCTATTCATGTGGGGCACCTGCCCATTGCTGTCCCATCATGATGACAGCAGACCCAACCATGGAAGTAGTGGCTGGTCACTATGATTCCGGTCTCAGTTGGTGTGATAACAAGAGAAAACAGGACTATGATGGCAGAATGAAGGAGGGAGAGAAGCAGAGCTGAGTCTTAAGCCCTTCCTGGAGTTGAAAGGGAAAGGAAAGGGAAGAATGCAGTTGTGTGTGGGACCAGGCATTGGACCCTCTGTAGACCTCTTCAACCAGACCCACAGATACCCACTGCTTTTGGCCTCTTCCATTTTGAGATGCTCAAGGTCAACACGAGCCTTTGGCAGAACGGGCTGCCTGGAAGAAGAAACATATGTGCGATGGATTATGCATCCTCCCCTGGCGGAGTCCGGGCAGTTCCGAGCAGCAGCGCTTTCTTTGGAGAAGGCAATACAAGGGTTTCTGGGAGGAGAAAGGAGAATGCCACTTCCACGAAGCAGCCATACCCAGAAGCAGGGTCTGTTCCTCCGGAAGATCATTTCTCAGACAGACCTGCCCACTCAGAGCAATTGTCTGCCCAGCGGACAGGCACTTCCCTCCTGTCCTTGCCAGGAGTAACACCTTGCCCTACCAGTTAACTTTCCCTTACCAGTTAGAAAGGGGGAAGACATGCCTTGTCAAGGAGCCTTCTCCTTCCGTTTGGGACAATTGCCCCCAGCAAGCAGCCTGGTGGGAGCCCCTCCAGCGTGGCAGAGCAGAGAAGCCTGTGCTGAATCTAGCCTGGGATCTGACGTGCCTTGCTGGGGTCTCTGTTCTGTACAGTATGTACATTGCTGCCGTCTTCTTCTTTTGAAGATATTTTTTAATGTCTTAAAAAAAAAAAGATTACTTTGTTACAATCATTCAGCAAAGGGTTTCTGCGCCTGTAGAAAATATTAATAGACTATTATGAGGTCCTACAACTAATTTTTCCACACATATCATCTGTCTTTGCATGGTTATTAAACTCCAACAATATTTCATGCAATGCTTTCCTGCTAAATTAATTTGGTTTCTTCTTCTCCTGCTTCTTTTTTTTCCTCCTTCCACAACCTTTAAAATTAAATTGAATCTTCATAATTATGGCTTTTTTGTTGTTCCTCATATCTTTTTCTTTTCAATTTTCCTATCAAAGTGGCTATACAGTTTAATAAAGATGTAAAGAAACAGAAATGAAAGTGTAAGGGACAGGAAGGGCTGTGTTGGGAGCAGAGATGAGGGCTCTGGGAGAGCTGGGAAATTATGGAAAGCATGGGATGGAGGTGAGTGCGGACTGTTCTGGGCTGACTCCAGCCTGTGTGGAAAATTGTGTGGGAGAAGCTGTTTCTAGAAATGACTCATCACACAGGAACATGGAGAAAGTGTGCTCCCATCCTGATTCATCCCTGATGATTCAGCTGCTGCTGGTGCAGCTTGGGGGTCACCTGCTGCCCCCTGCAAGCCAAGGTGTTAAGAGGCGGTACCCTTCAGGCAACGTTTCTTGTTTTCATGAGGAAATGTCCCCATACATGTTCAGACCCATTCTGCAGGATTGCTGGGTGCAGGATTCTGGGTCTTTCCCAGGGTTCCTCAACCCAGAAACTCTCCCTCTGATCTCCCACTCTGGCCACCACCTCCCAAAAGGCTGGGGGCAGCAAGGAGACCACAGCTGAGGAAACAAGTTCTTTGTTTCAGCTGTAGGAGTACCTAGCACAAAGCCCCAGCTCAGAATTTGCTGATGACCTCAGATAATTGCCGATATCTACTTGAATTGGGGCTTTTAATAATTTCCAAGCTTAAACTGTGCACAGAAGTACTGTGGACAGTCTTCTGGCTGGCCAAGTTTGGTCAGACTACAGCTGACTTTCATTCTCTTTACTGAGGATTCCCAGTGGGTCTCTCCTGGGAAACAAAGTGGTCAATCTATATTAATATTAATTACTAGTCTTTGTAAATCAGGGGGTTTTACTATTTTTTCCCACCTTTTGTCGGGGAAGCCTTCCTGAGGAAGACATAATAATATAAAAAGAAAATAGAATTATTCTCAATAAAGACCAACTCTTCAACTGATACATCAAAGTTGCTCACATAGAACAGGACTTTTACCATTTCCTGGAAGAAGAGTTAGATAACTGCCTCTGGGAATTTGCGCTACAGATGGTACTCAGGACTAAGAACATGCTGGTGCTTTGGTGGCCAGGTCACTGTGTCAGGCAAAGCCTGGAACCAAGGGGAACTTTAGTGAAGGTCTGATCCACTTAGGATTGGGCAGACTGCAATGGGCACCACATCCTTTATCGGACAGATTAGTAACTCATCTTGCCCAGAGGACAAAAGCAGTAGCCAGGTTAAGCAGAGGCCAGCAGTAGGACTTCCTACTCAACTTGGCAGTAACAAGTTGTTTAGTTTCATGTTCCTGAGCTGAGCTTGGTGGGAAATGGTCGATGGAGCTGAATATCCCAAGGAGCTTGCTCTCACATTGGTCCCAGATGATGCCTACCTTATGACTGCATTTGGCCATCTTTGGTGAGAGACCCCTGTCACTGTCACCGCTCCCCAAAGGAAATGACTGTTTTCATGGATTCACATGTACACTTACCAATAGGTGGCACCAGTGGAACAGAAATGCGAAACTCCATGCAAATTTTTCTGGAGAAGAGGGTGCTGGGAATTTTCCTCTACATGGCTATAGACTTTTCTACAAACAAGGTATCGATTATATACTGCTATCAGAGTTGTAACACTGGAATCTAGTAGGATGTTAAGCAAAAGTGACAATAGGAATCAACCCAAACTGCTCGTGATACTGCTAAATCTCTTGAATTTAGATTCACACACACAAAAGAATGACAAATATTTAACAAACTGTATTTCATAATCAGATAAGTTGTTATTCAGATATGGTTCCCATAATGATTAAACCCTCCCAGTTTTTCTTGAATGAAAGAAGTAATCTATTTTCCATAGGGATCACTGTAATTTCTGGAGCCACTGAATATCCATCAGAGATATTTGTGGTCCTATTCAGGAGGGACTGAAGCTCCTTCTTCCAATGACTTCAGATCCTCAGGCAAGAGAGGAGCAAAAATATGAGCCAGATCCTGTCCTCATTTGCACTGACTTTAGACATTTATTATTTTGCTTCATGGCATAGTCACACCACCATGTTCCAGACTTCTTCTATAAAACTGGGGACCTCTATGATTTTTTGAAACTCACGTGCAGAGAGGGCAAGACTGTGTGATAAAACTCCAAACAAATTGCACCAGTCACTCTGTACCATTCTTATCACCATGGCTGGACTATGATCCTGCCTGGATATTAACGTTTGGGTTATGAAAGAATTTAATACAGTTTAAAAACAGTAGTCTTGTTTCCCAGTGTTTTAAAGATGATGAACATTATCCTTCACATCCATTTGCTCATCAGCCATGTGTTTATGTACCAAGCATCTGGCTAGATTATTATTTATATTACAAGAGACTGAACCAAAAAAACCCTCAACAACCTCCAAGGAAATCAAAACACATTTGGGCCAAACAAAAGTGAAATGCTAATTTTTCCCCTCTGAACCACTGCCACGGCAAAATATTTACTGTTTATAATTATGCAGGCTTCTCATGGTAAGTTTTTACTGTGAGATTTCCGGGCATGTTTGCATTTATAGTATGGCAAAAGTTCCTCAAATCATAGAATCATAGAATTATAGAATGGCCTAGGCTGGAAAGGACCTTAGAGATCATCTAATCCAACCTCCCTGTTGTGGGCAGGGACACCTCTCAACTAGATCAGGCAACACATGGGGACTGAAGAGGGATCAAACCCATGGCCTTGGTGTTACCAGCACCATGCTCTAACCGACTGAGCTAACTTTAGTGGTAAGATATGAAAAAAAACAAATGGAAAACTAAAAGCTTTGGTACAGGAGCTCAAGGCTTGTAGACGAATGTCGAAATGAATGTCATTGATTGTTGCCCATCACTGCTTCTAATGCCTATGTTGTATGCTGTAGTGTAGATGGGATGGCAACATGGCCTTAGTTTAGTTAAACTATCTCAGGCTGTATAAATTGTGTGCAAAACACAGGTGGATCTTGAATGACGATCTTGTCTGTGGAGGTGAAGCAGGAAATACTGTTTGCCAGTTGACAGTGAAATCCAAGGCGATGTCCTCCTGAAGCTGGATGTTCTATCAGTGTGGAGATGGTACAGAGGACAGTCCAGACCTCGTGGATACACAAGTTTGGTTCCAGACCAGGCAGAAGTCATGTGTTGCCAATGTTGCTGCAGTTTTTGTTTCTCCTGGTTGCAGGTCTCAGTTCAGCTGCTTTCTTCATCTTGACCCTGTCCAACCACGTGTGGAAACTGGGGTGCACCACTGGTGCAGTCCTTCACTCTGGCACTTTGCAGTTGTGCACAATTCATTCCCTTCTGATCACTGCTGAATTTTAGCCCCAAATTTGAAGGACTTTTCTAAAAGAAACCCTGATAATTCAACTCATCTTTAGAAACTTCATTTCCTTTTGGCGTGTTGAGTCTTTCTGCAACCCAGCATGACCTCTCTCCTTCCTGCAACACCGGGATGCACCATGCTTCCTTCTGGCGAATGCTCATCCCATTCTGCTGGCAGCATACAGGCTTTCCCCAGTGCTGGTCGGCATTCTGTGGGAGAGAGCCCTGTGATTAAAATATCTTCAGGAAAACAAACCACAGAATCAAGTTCTGCAAAAGCTGGTCCATCATGGACAGAAAAAAAATAGAGGCTCTCTTGAAACATAATACAGCATCCTGAGAACGAGTGCAAGCATGTCTGCGGAGGAGGGGGAAAGAGCAGGCGTGGGGTTGGGCATGAATGTTTGCAATCAGGTACTCATCAGGCTTCAGATCTAGCTCCATTTTCTGCTCAGCGTTTAACAAATCAAGGAAGAAATGCCCCTGCCTGGGGTCACAGATAAATCTTCTACCCTGGACAAAGGGTAGATCTCCTTGTCAGTGAACTGATTTATTGTGACCTTATAGTCAGACTCTCTAATTTCTGCGTGTGGCTATAGGCACCGCTGGTGATTTGTTTCCTCTCTCGATACTCTCTGACTGCTTGGTAACAGGGACAGTGGTGGGCTCACTGCCATCGTGCTGAGGGGCAAGGTTTCTGGGCTCTATTTCCAGCTGGGTAAGCTCTGCAGGTGGCTCAGCTAGAATGACTTTGGTTTCCATGCCTTAGAATTGGGTCCCCAAGCCAGAGGCCTCCTCTAAGGCTGCAGCAGACAGGAGAAGATCTGGAAGGGTCTTGAATAGGTCCATGGGGAAGACACAGACCAAACCTAGAGCTACGAGGGCTTAGAGAGAACCACCCTTTGGTTTTCCTCCCACTGTTGGTTGTTCCAGGCACATGCTGCAAGGCAATGAGCACAGCATGACTTGCCGACAGTGAAGAGGCAAAAATCTCACCCTGTCGCTCATCCCAAATGGCATTTATCCCTGCAGGTAAAACCTAATCTTCTGATTGAACTAAAGTTTAGCTTCCATTCACTGGCCTTTCATTCTTGCACAGTTCTCTGTTGAGAGAACTGACACACCGAGTAGGTTATGTTCCCCAAGCATCTCACCATCAGCTATTGTCTCCCAGCCCTGAAGCCACCGTGACACCTTTGCTTCCTCTGCAGCTGCACAATGTCCTTGGTAAAGCCCAGAGCCTGGAGCTGGATGCCCCAAGGCCAGACACTGAGCCCCTCACTCACACACCACCAACACTTTCATCGGCTGCTAGGCTCTTTGGAACTGGTCCAAAAAGGGGTACCCAAAGTTTCAGGAGACTTTTTCTTTGTTCTCATTGGGCATCTGAAGAAGTTCAGCCACCTACATTTCCACACTCATGCTACCTTCTCAGCTCAGCATGGTGAGAAAATTGGTGGATGTGCAAACAGGCAGATGTGGCTCCCCTGCCACTAAAAGTCTGCATTGCCTTAAACTGGCACAGCTTTTCTCTAACATGCATAAATTGCCTAGTACCTAAGCTACCTTAAATGTATTTAAGAGAGCTTGGAACAGCAGACCCCTGATCTCTGTTGGAACTCCTATAGTGAATAATTGTGCGAATTTATTATATTATATTTTTTTATAAAAACCCCAAACCATGGGAAATGGAATTTTTCTGTATTTCATACAGCACTTCTAAAACACAGATCCTGGCAATGCAAATTCATGTTTCATGCAAAACTCTTCCGAAGCACATTGCTTTGTGCAGAAACCTCTAAGCCCAGCACTACCCTATCTCTTTCTTCTTTACAAACATACAAAGGGATAATAAAATAGCTAAGAAGCAAGAGCAGTAAAATTTTGTGCCCTGAGGGGGAAAATGGCATATATTGCCCTGAGCCTATAGCTGAGACCAAAATATATAGAGAGAGACTCGGGAACTATTTTCTTTCCTAGTGCAATATTTTACCTCTATTGCCCTCAGAACCAGTCAATATTTGTATAATATATATATAAAAATAAGCTTAGATAGATGGATAAAATCCAAGTAAAATTCACCTCGGAAAGGCTTTTATTCCAACTGGAAAATTGCCCTGCAAATGTACTCAACACAATACCCACTACTTCACTTGAAAGTGACAGTTGCAGCTGTTAACGTGGCTACATTATCTCATCTTAGGAGACAAATTTCAGGCTATATTTCACAGTAGCCTGGTAATGTATATATGCCCCAAAGACTGCTCTAGCTAGATCTGTCTTGCTGTATAGATTTCAGATACGGATGTATACTTCCCAGGGTTTTTCCCTTCCCCCTTGTTAGTTAGGGAGTGCAGGAGGTTAATAAAACATCTCGGTTTTTCTGTCATCATGCCCATTTTGGCAGAGGGGCAAGAAACAGAAGGGAGAAGAACACGCCAGCATCCCACTCTGGAAGTGTGCTTCCCGGGGATGGAGGAGCTCACCCGTGCTCGGTGGTATCATGGGCGCAGAGGTGAGGGAGAAGATGGCAGAGATTTGTTAATGCCCCCTTTTCATGCCCTTGCCCCTACCAAGCTCAGTCACTGCCTGCTCCAGTTCGCACGTGGCTCCCAGCGGAATTTACACAGCTGTTCCTCCTTGTTAACCCCACATTCTTTTGCAAATCTAAACTGAGGGTTATAATGAGGAATTCTGGGACTGTCAGGAAAGAAACTGTGTAAGTAGGGGAAAAAAAAATCATCTACTAGGATTTTAAATGGTCTCATGAGTCTCTCCGTTATTTGAGACACTGAAGATCACTTGACAAAGCCCTGGAGAATATACAGAAAGCTAGACAGGGACCTTTGATGGATTTTTTAAACTATCTAATGCGTCTTTTCCAACTCTATCCACTAAAAAAATGACTAATTGGTTGCTGTTCTTCATTACTATGATTATAACAGTGCCCTGAATGGGCCCAGCACTCCCACATGTGAGACGCTGTCTATTTATCCCCAGCTGAGCGTGGGTTGCTGCTTTTTGCCATTAATTTTCAAGGCAAACATCTGTGCCACATGCTGCAATGCCCATGCAGCATCCTGCCTGAGGAGACATGACTTTTCTGCACATGGTGGCACTGCACTGGTCATACCAAACCTCTCAATGGGGAGCTGAGAGGGGGTTCATGGTCAGCATCACTTGCCAGCTCCAAGGCTTGGACGAGCCCTGGCAGCTAACATGGCAAATAAAATCTCAAACCAGAAGCTCAGTTCATTGTGCAGATGTAGAATTTGGTCCTTCTTGATTTTTTAAAGGTTTTGGGAAGTGGTGCCATGGAAAGAGTTCTTTCTTGTTAGAGGGAAGCGCATTGTGTCAGCGAGTTTTCAGCCCCTAACTATAGCATGTGCCTTCCAGCATGGTTTTCTTGCGCCAGAAAGGGCCATCGCATGGAGACGGAGAAGATTATTAATTCTTGAGAAGATGCAAAACCCATGTGAGAGCCTAGGGCAGCTCCTATGGAGGGGATGAACCAAAGAAGACTGAACACCTGTAGTCATGCACCTTCTGCTCAATGAATGTTACAGGTAGCTGTGAGTAAGGTTTTAAAAAAAAATAAAGTCAAGCAAGCATTTTTATCTGGCTAATTTTCTTTCCTGGAATTAGTAGTTTGAACGGAGAAACCTGCTGGAGCAAGAAGTGAGAAAAGCCTTGGATGGAGTGGCTGCGCCTCCCAGGCCCTGAAATTTAAGATCTTTATAAATGATCTGTTAAAACTATAGTGACGATAAGCTTATGAATCATGATCTATATTAATCAGGGCTGCTGATACGGAAAGATTAATTGAAACGTGCAGTTCTACACAAATGATAAAGTGGTAACAATTTAATATCAGACAAGGAGAGTGAAGAAATTACACTCCAAGCTTCATGCATCATTACTATGGATATTAATATTTTACACAGCGCAACAGCATCGGGAATCATAATGAAAATCCATAACTAGTGCACAGACATGATTAAATACAACAGTCTTTAGGTGCTGTTTGGTGACGGGGGCTTAGCCATATTTCACTCCTGCTGCCGGTGATTCGAGTGATAGAGTCTAGACGTGGGTGATTAAAAAGTGTTCCTCCTAAAGGCTGTTAACCTTTTACTACTGAAATGAATTTCTTTGATTTTTAAATTATGCCGCTCACTCTGTGGGTTTTTTTTCTCCAAATCAAAACCTTGTCCAGAATATCGATAGAGCGGCTTCCCCAGGCAGTTGACAAAGCAGAAGTAAAGCACCATGAAGCAGATACGGAGGGTATTTAAGGGTGGGAAGGGGAAAGGGGGATGGGGGGGACAATACAGGTTAAAAAACCAGGTTTTCAGTGCTCATCATTATGGCAGTGCATATATTAGATGCAATACCCGATGCTGCGGTGGGCCATAAAGGTTTTATCCGCAGGAGTGTGGAATGGGCGCATTACTCACAAGTGGCAACAGCGGCAGTGAGTTATGCACCTCATTCCTAACCCGCACCGATAAAAACTTTATGCTGCACCACGCCGTGACGTCTTTTCTTGATGTGGGATTCATCAGCTCTAATGGCAGCTGGATCAGGCCCTTGAGTGAAATGCAGCGTGTGGAGGAAAGTGAGCCCTGACTCAGCATTGTGAAAAAAACCCTCTTTTTTTAGGAAAACGCTTGCATGACTATTTAAAACTCGCAAGCTCAGAGCTTGAAGAAATTGCATCCTTTCTGTCTAGCCTTTCTGGAGACATGAGAAGGGTCCAGGCTATATTATCTGAGCAGCTAAAAATACGGCAGATTTTAAGTCCAGCAACTCATTGTCTTGCCATCTTGGACTGCAACAGTGATGGTTAGAGGCCTCCCACCCATTATATCCCTTTCATAGTGCTCCTGGCTCTGCGGCAGTGTGGATACCAGCCTGAAACCCTACAGTTTCCATGGCTCTTGGTGATGGGGGTGACCTAGGAGAGGAAGTACAACATGTGGGAGAGGGTTTGGAGACACCATACAGCTTAGGCTGGTTTAGGCGGCATCTGTCTGAAAGCAATTGTCTGTTTACGGTAAACAACAAGACTGGTAAAAGTGCAATAACATGTAAGAAACTGGTGAAAGTGCACTCATAAATTGCCACCTTGTACCATTGGAAGTTTGACTTCTTAAGGGTAGAATAAACAGTGACAAGTTATCAGCAATCACACCATAATCCAATAATGCACATGCCAACGGACATTTAATACCCATTAAGTCAAAATACTTCCTTGTGCTTTGTAGAATCAAAATGGCTCATGTTCCCTAGAGATCTTGCTTGAGTGTTGGTAGTTCCAGTCTCAGGTGCTCTGTTAGACCCAGAGGTCACAGCTCTCAGACCTTAGACCTTGTTTGATCCATTTATTAGAGCCCCGCTGCTGGCTGTGAGAGACTCATCACTGCTCTGCATGTGTAAAAATAAATAAATAAATCAATCCACCCATCTCTCCAACTATGGTACAGATATTTTTGGGCACAATGTTATCTATTCTTTGGTTCTTGAGAAAGAGCCCCCAAGTAGCTTTTTGTCAGGAGAATGGAGATCAACTAGAAGGAAGTTAGCAATTCCCAAATAGTGAAAACCTGCCTTCTTGGTAAAATAAAAAAAAGCACATGTGAGTGTAGCCAGCATTTGGATGCCCTTTCCTCTGTGGCTTTCATGGCCAACAACACATTCACTCTGAAGAAGTGCCAACATCCAGAACCAAGAAAGACAATAATCTACGGGAAGCATACAGACACAGATCAAAGGTTTCTGGGGATACTTAATCTCAGTTGTAATGTCTTGAATGGGAAATGGAGAATCCTGGGATGTAGAAAGACTTTCACTGGCTGGTGTTGGTTTGTTGATAAATTTAAGCCATGTGGTAGACAGAGCCCAAGACATGGACTTGCAGCTGCAGTAACTGCAAATGGCAGGTGATGCCATAAGACCCATAAATAATTTAGATACAATGCTCTTTCCTGAAGTCGAAGAATACTGGAAGGACATCAGCTTTACTTTATGTGGGAGAGGGATATGTGGTCAAATACCAAGGTAATGGGCACAGCACGTGTACCAGGCTAGAGTATAAGTGACAGCAAACAAAGATACGGTAAAGTTGTGGGGGTAGAGGGGAGGGTAACGGGGCTTTGGTTCTTCCTTTGTCACTTGAATTGGGGATTCTCTGGATGCACCTCACCTACCCCTCTCCCCCCAGATGCTTCAAAACACAAGGCTGAGAGAGAGCAATTCACAATTGATGACATTAATTAATAGATGAATGGCAGAGATGCATGAGTACTGCCCCACAAATGAGAAGCAAATCCCAGCCAAGGGAAAAAACGGCAAAACTGTAGCAATTTCTACTCTGTTACCCTTGAGATTTGGCTCCAGATTCAAAGGATAGGCAGGCGGAGAGGGAGGTTGGGAGGAGGCGGGCGGTGGGGGGGAGTTGGCTCATATTCTACTGTGACCCAATTCCATACAAAGCATCCTGTAACAAAACACGTCTCTATCTACAAAGTACAAGTAATCTTTGTTTTCAGTACAATACTTATCTGCATTTAGACCGACGATGGCAGTGCTTGGCTTATTTTCATGGATCCAGTTATCCTTTTTATCCCTGTGAGCATGTGTAAGTGTGTGTGTGTCTGTGTCTCCTCCTCTTCATCCTCCTTGCTGCCTCTTGTGCCTGTGCCAACACAGCAGTACTCGTAGGGTGCTGCTAGTCATCGGCAGAGGCGGAAGTACTGAAGGTCAGTGACAGTTATGGGCTTTCAGGCTGCCCAAATTATCTGTGTCTTGGGAAAGGATGAGCTTGGGATCTAGTCTTTACAGTATCTAACCACCTCCTGAGGATTCCTCGGGGTGCTAGCAGAGAAAGGGAAATGTTAGTGCATGGGGCACTAGTCTGTGACCTGGGAAATGCTTGTGCTGCCAGAGCTGCCACAAGTTTCCTGTCTGAGTCCCTGCATCACCTCCATGTCTTTAAATATCAATCCCTGCTGGTGACTTGTGGCAGGGAGAGTCTTCTGCTATTTGTCTTGACAGTTCCTCCCAGCAAGGCAGCCTTTTCTTGGTAGGGCTATCTTCAGGCACTACTGTAGAGCAAAGACCATGTGTCTGAGAGACCAGTGTCCCAGACCCCCACAACACAGAGTCATGGATTGCATCCTAGCACCAGATGTGGCGGTCCAAGCCATTCTGGTTTCTCCAGTTGTACCGAAGGATGATCGTATGTCACAAACTCCCATCCTGGTTTCCCTGTGCATGGAGAGGGTCATACCTGGAGAGTTCTAGTCTCTTAAACTCATTGGTTTGAATACGTTTCTCTCTTCAAGTCACAAAAGAAATGGGTTTCCAGTTTAGAAGATACACCATAATCTAAAATGTCACTGGGCTAACAGTCTTCATGCACATAGCAAGGAAGAGTCATTCCCCATTAGAGGAACCAGCACCAGGAAATTACCTGATGTTGGTAGTGCCACAAGTGAGAATGGAGAACTGTAAAAATCCCTCAAAGATTTAAAACCCTATGAATCATGGCAAGACTGTGTGAATGCTTGGACAGAGAGGCATCAGCCTTTGCAGCGAGCTGGACCTCCTCTCCATGAGGGAAGCACCATCCGAACTCGTCCAGTTGCCCACCAGCCATTTTGTCTTTGTGAAGCATTTCTGCCTCCTCCATCTCATCTCTTTCATTGTGGAGCACATATGAATGCTCTGAGCCCCCATCAGTAGGTTTCTGGATATTTTAAGAGTTTCCCTCCATTTCACAGAGGAGGAACTAAGATGTGGAATGTAGAGGTGTTCTGCCCAAGGTCAGCCAGTAGCACAATAGAAATTAGCTCTTAAGTGGGATTTTCATGCGCAGTCAAAAGTGATACCAATGAGGTTCACCAGAGGTCTAGAAACCATAACCTATGATAGAGGACTGGAGGGTGTACAACTGTTTAATCTAAGGTATATGCTGATGTGAGGACTTCAGAAATATCTAGGTGACTGTTTGAGAGCTGGCCCAGGTCTGTGATATTGACTCCTTTCTATTCTTTAAATAGTGGCCTTGTTTTTAATTCTTATCCCCTACTTTCTTGCTTTAATATTGTCTATGCTCAGTTGCTACCGAATTCCAGTTTTGTTTCTTACAAAGAAATCCTTGATTTTCATCTGAATCCAGCCCTAGAGAGTATCTATATTTTAAATAAGAATAAATAGAGTGTAATACATGTAATTCCATAGTAATCATGTGTTTTACAGACAATTGACAAATTTGCTCAGCTGGAAGTAAATATACTCATCTCCCTCCGTCCCTGCCACCAATGGTCTCTGTTTATTTGGTAATCAGTGTGACCTCCTCCCCAGAGAGCTACCTGAATTGGTGCTGATAGGCAGATGACTCTTTTGTTCTAGTTTTACCCATACTTACGTATTTTCACCTGGTGATTCTTCACCCCTGGCAATCACTTGAATTGCTTGCCAGCTTCTGGGAAAGGGTCTCTAGACCCTTATTCGCTTAGTTTGCCCCATTGTGGAAATAAAAATGTTTTTGAACCTCTTCTTATGTCTGGGTAGGCAGAGAAATGGTGGCTGGAGTTTAGGTTGAATATGATTTTCAGCTGAAAGCTCTCCTCTATGAAGGAATCTGTTTACTAGAAATAAACTGGTATTTTCAATGCATTATAATGGTGCAGTCCAGGGTTTCTGGTCAGATTTTGTGATCATGTAACAAGGCAATTCCTCAGAGAGTCCTGGAAAAATCAGCTGCTCATATTCACACTGGAGCTTTGCTATTACTATTTTTCATGTGTAAACTTCACACACAAACTATGGATTTTTTCTGCTTCAAAGTTCAGTTGGAAATGGATCTCCTTGTAGAGAAAATTATGAGAAGATGCTAGAGTTACCACTAGAAGTCTTGGTCTTCACCTTCTTAGCATGTGAATTGACACAGTAAAACCTGCTCATTGAGCAGGGTATGAAGGCCTTGGGTGGAAGTGGTCTTCTCCTGGTTGTGAATTTTACTGGGGCTTATTTGGGCACTTCCAGTCTGCTGCTGATGTTTCTGTATCAGGGTGATCTTTTAAACATTCCCAAATGAATATGCAGGCTCCCTTGTAGCTTCAGAAGTAACATCAAGGAGATGCTTGTCTTCATTAAATGAAGGAAGAGAAAAGGCGCTTAAGGTCTTTTAAGAATGAATAGTTGTCGATAAAACTTTTATGTTACATGTTTTTTGATGAAGATAGCAGAGACCAGAATTTTTGGGGAAAATGATGAATTTAAAAATGTTTCAGTCAGATTTTGTTTATTCCTATATTTCAACTGCCCCAAAAAAACTTTTCAGGGATTTTTTAGAATTAACTAAACCAAACCTTCTTACTAGTGCAGTATAAAATACACTTAGAACACTATCTTGAAACAATTCTCAACCTCATGAGACTGTTTTCTGCCTGGTTCACATTGTGATTAATTTTTTCTCTTCCTAGGTTCTTTGACTATGGGAAATGAGTGCTGCCAGAAGAAAGCAAATTGATTTGTTCATGAGACACAGAGTGTTACGGGAGAACCATGCCCATCACTCCATACTACACTTTTGCAATCTTAATAGACGTTGCAACTGATTACATTCTCTTTTTTAGGTGAAACTCAAGATCTTTCAATGCTGCATTTTATCATGGCTATATGCTTTTTTCAAAAACAACATGGCTCTCAAAATTAAAAGATTTCTGGCTGTGAGATAGGTGAACACATCTGTGGAAACATCCATAGGCAAATAATTCAAGCTGAGTGTCAGGGAAATAGCGAGCAAAATAATCCATTAAATCACATAAAATAGCAAAGGAGAGGTAATTATGGTGGGCAAAAAATGAAGAAGTTAATTAAAACGCTCACAAGATGCAAAAGAGCTAAAAAGAAGAATAAGAGAGAGGAAAATTTCCATGGAAATTGCCAGACCAAGTAGCATTTTTTTTTATTTAAAACTTCTATTTTCACGCATTTGGAATTGTTGTGACCAAAAAACCAATAAAAAAGGCAACAAATTTCAATCACCCATAACTGAGAGGGAAGCCTGAGTCGGGGCTGTGAGGTACCAGGAGACAGGGGTAGAAGGAGAAGGGCAGAAGAAGTCCTTTCCCAGCTGTGGCGCCAAGGAGCAAGGACAAATGGCAGCAGACCCTGTGCTCAGCACATGACAGCCAGGAAAGTGGTTGTAGATCAGAAAACCGTGATCTTGCAGGAAAGGCTCACCTGGAGAAGAAACAGGTGGGGTGAGAAGAATGGTAAGATGGTTCCTCCTGCTCATTTCCTCTCTGGATGGTCTTCTGCTGGCTGAAAGGTTGCTGAAAAGAGATACAATAAATTGTTCTTCATGTCTGCTGGTGATAGGAAGAGAAGTAACAGCCTAAATTGCAGCATGGAAGATTTAAGTCACATGCTTAGAAAAACACACTGGTGCTAAGGATGCAGAAGCACTGCAATAAATTTCCTGGAGACGTGGTGGAGTGGCCAATATGGGATGTTTTTAGGAAGAGGTGAGGTGAATGTTTCTCATGGACACTTTAGAGTCTCATGATCCTGCCCTGGGCAGGGGGAAGGGATTAAACGGTGTCACATGTCTCTCTCAGCCCTGAGAATTTGTTCTGATGTTAAAGTAAGCCCTGGTCAGACAGAGCCATGATATGACAGGAAAAGGTGGCAGAGGCGACTTCTCAGAGTCCCTGAGAGAGGAAGGGAACTGCAGAGGCTACTCAAGTAAAGCAGAAAGCCACCAGATACATAGTGTTAGGGTTAAAGCAGAGCGTCTCAGAGACCTGGGATCTCAGCCTTGGGCTGTGTTTTGTCTCCAGTAGCCTCAGGGCCTACAGAAAGGGAGACAGAGGCCCCCATGACGAAGAGTAAGGTCACCAGGACTGCCCACTCATCTGCTGTGGAGATGACCTCCTCTAGGACATCAAGAAGATGCTTGTCAGTGCAGCAGAGGAGT
This sequence comes from Apaloderma vittatum, assembly GCF_000703405.1. Classification (NCBI taxonomy): domain Eukaryota; kingdom Metazoa; phylum Chordata; class Aves; order Trogoniformes; family Trogonidae; genus Apaloderma; species Apaloderma vittatum. The sequence continues at coordinate 60,784 of NW_009709893.1, read as the reverse complement.
CTTCCAAAGACCAGAGCCCTCTTCCATCCATAGATTTCACCACCAGAAAACCCCAGGAAAGATCCCCAGCTCTGCTCCACTCAAATCAAGCGGTGGATTTCATGTCTCTTCCTCCAGCAAGTAACTCAGACATGCTTCAACACAGCGAGAGAGAGCCGTGACTGCAGTTCCTAAAAATCCAGAAGGTATTCAGATATCAAATGGTGCTGAGCTGTCAGCATTCATGTACACGAGAGGGACCAAGGCACGCAAGACGGTCTGTGTCACTTCTCCCCACTGCACCATGGTTAGCAGCTTGGGACTTTCGCAGAGCACTGGGGTGCTGAGAATAAAGAGATGGACCACTTTTCCAAGGGGACAGAGAAAAAAAAGAGAGAGGGAGGCAGGGGAAGGAGGGGCTGGGGAGAAAACAGGAGAGAGAAAAAGAGAGAGAGAGAGAGTGCAGGGAGGAGGGGAAATGAAAGGATATTATTTTTTTTGTATCTGTCATTTCCCTGCTATCTCCCATATGACTTCTTAATCCATCAGAATGCTGGGAAGATAATGTTTTGGGCGAAATAACATGAGAGAGAGGATAGACTCCCAAGGACCAATATCTTTATTGCTCGGAGGATAAACGGATTATGTCAGCCATTTTCTGTTGCTGACAGCTTTTCTTATTAACCGATTTTATTTTTTAATCTTCCAGGGAAGAAATATGGTTTTATGTCACAATAAAACGCCGGTCACATCTAATTCTGCCCTCAAACAAACAGATTTCTGAAAGCCTTGCAGAGAAATTTGAAATAACTTTAAAGAGGGGGTTTTTGGATAAAGTCTTTATCCAGAGGCTTGTTCAACCGCAGTGTAAAAGGTTTAGAGAGAGTGAGAGAGGGAGTGAGAGAGAGAGGGAGAGAGGGAGAGGGAGAGAAAAGTCCCTCACAGTTGTTTTTCCTGGTTGATCCCTATTAAAAGAAACTCTTCATTGTGGTGTACTCAAGGAAATACAGCTCAGACGAAAGAGTCACATGAATGTTAACAAATATGGCTATTTGTGTGGCTTACGCGCTGCGCTGGGCTTAGAGATGTTGTGCGTGACACTCAGAGAATGAAGGAAGCAATCATTAGCATCCCAGCAACCTGCTTAGCCGCCCGCTTTCATACTCCCCCTTTTGATCTGACACTTTTTTTCCTTCAGTTTTGCTGGGATTACTGCGGAAGATGCTAATAAAGTATCATACACGTTGTAGGCAGAGCGATAAGAAAGTCTGCTCTGGCGAAACTTCAGAGTTGCAAGCCAAGCAGCCTTTTTACTTGTTGCTGGATTCCTAGAGGAGTCCTGAAAGCAGGGAGGGTTTTGTTTAATTCCCTTTTTCCTTCCCCCAAAAAACTCCTCTTCAGACGGATCCTGCATATTTCCTGTGCATCTCCTATGGAGGTTTAGAGCAGGCTCAATGAAACTGATTATATCCCAGTTGTTCATTGACATTTCTTTTTTTCCATTGACTAAAAACATCAGGGAGAGCCAAGTCTCACACCCAAATTTACTGCCATTTCCTGGAGAGGGGTTGCTGCTCTGGCTTTCCCTCTTTTTTTTAGGAAACACACCTTCTCCTCTTTGGAAATACTGGGTTCACACAGCAAAGGCTTTTAGAAGTCTTAATGTACACTGAAGGAATGAACTTTTCTGTCTCTCAGCACCCTTTTTTGACGTAGTACCAACCCTAAAACACCAGCCACCATCCTAAGGAGTGGTCTCAAGGAATGAAAACTCAGCAGCACCTCTTGGTGTTGTTCTGCTACCGATTCTCCTGAGGGCTTTTGACTGTAAGTTCCCACTGTGCTATTTGGTCCTATACAAATATGCCTTGGCACAATCTGCCTCTTCTAAAGAGCTTACAGCCTGAACAAAAACCGGAGGCATTAATAGCTTTTGTTTTACTAGTGACATGCAGAAGCACCAAAAATAAATGTCCTGCCTTCTCTAGGAGGAGCTTTCCCAGCACAGTGGTGCCAGCACGCTGTGAGGGAATGCTGCACCTTGTGCTTGTAGATCATTGTGCATGGATGACCCATGCCAGGACAAAGGATGGTTTGCAGGTTCTCCACTGCTGCACCAAAGAGGTTTGCCAGCACGGTTCTGCTGGCCCCTGGCACAGATTTGCTGGCACTGTCTCCTGTATGTTGGCTGTGTCCCTGGCCTCCTCATCCACAAGCCCAGCCTCCCTCTCCAGCCAGAATATTGGGATTCAAAGCCAAGAGAGCAGCAAAACAGAGTGATTTCTTTGCTCAAGCAGGCCAGTGCTGCCGAGCTCCTGCACTCCATCCACCAAATCCAACGGGTGATGGAGATAAGACCAGCCACAGCGCAGAACACGTAGCTCAGAGGACATGAAGCCAAAGCTGCCTGCGTTGGCCTACAGCCCTCTAGAGGCAGATGTAGTATCCCAGTTTGTGATCTCTTCTCTAAAGTGGATGTAGGAATAACCACCTTATCAAGCAGTGAAACAGTACCCTCCTCCCCAAGAAGTATTTAGGCTGATGAGGAAAGCAAAATGAGGAGGTCCATCCAGCCTGTCCCCCACCACATTTGGTCAGTTGAGGACTCACATTGTGCTGGGATGGGTGCCAGGATCTGGTCCCCATGGACCTAGCTTTCAGGATATTACCTTGATACCTGCTGTGGGAATGGGATCAGCCCTGTCCCAGGCAGTAGCGAGAGATCAGTGCTGCAAATGGGTCAACCAGCTCAGCTTCTTGCTGGGGATGCCACTTTCCTCACTGACTACAGAGGGCCCCTCCTCCCTCTCAGATTTCAGGATGGATTACCCCTAAAAGAGGTTGAACTCTAGCCTCTCCCTAAAAAGTAATTTTTTTTTGCTGTATTTCTTTCCCCACTGCAGTGTCCTGTACCAGTGAGTTCCACAGGTGCGGAACAGACAGCACAAAAAATATTTTCATTTTTTTCAGGGATGATGAACTGAAATCTACCTCACCTTTTCCTGCTATTTTTATTCTGAATATCTCTGGTGTGCTTCTCCTCTCTCCAAAGTAAGCTATCCCAGACCCTCCATTCTCACTTCTGACTGAGGCCAGAGTAACAATTAATATTCTTAGTGCATGGCTCCAGCCTCCCTAATGCTGCTGCAGTCTTTCCAAGAGAAAATCCACCACTGCAAATGAAACAGCATCTCTGACATGTATCAAGGCTTTCCCGCACTCTCCAGCCCACTGCTGGGTGGCTGCACGTCTGCCGTGCGGTTGCACTCGTGCTGCAGAAGGAGCAGAGATCTCCGCTGAGCGATGTGCAGTCTCACAGGATCATTCCTTCACCTCAATTAAATTAAAACCTTGGGGGAGGACAACTTCGGCATCTGCTTTGGGTGTAATGACAGCTGCCGGAGGTCTGGCTCACTGCTGAGGGTGGGAGGAGGCTGGATTTGAGCCCCAAAGTCCTGGCTGTACTGGTGGGGCTCCTCCCCTGGTTGTCTGCAGTGCACTGACCTTCACAGCACTCCTGGGAAGAAAAGGTCACCCAAAGGGCCCTCAAGTGTAAAGTCAAACTGGAGCCTGACCAGGTCCTCAGTAATGTGATGATGGATCTGGCTGGAGAGGGGGGCAGATGTACTCCTGAAATCCTGCATCTTCATGGCTTTGTGCGAGACAGCCTCTGCCTCTCCGAGTGACACAGGTTTTGTCAACAACAAAAAAATACCCTATTTTGAAAATGCATCTTCTTATTTAACGAAATCGGTATTTACTACAGAAAATTGCTTTCCCCTCAAATAAAATTTGTCATCCTAATAAAAAAAAGTTGGTAGACAGGGTCAGGATCACTAAGGATGATTTCGTCCCTCACTTTCTGGGGTAAAAGAAGAGGAGAAGGAAATCTAGGGCAAGAAGCATGGAATGCTCTCATGACCATAAATGATCTCACCAAATATTTAGTTTAGGAATTGTCTGTTGCTGTTTCTAACAAACTGACCCTCACCCTCAATGGGTAAGGCCAAATCTCACCTTAACTGAACTTCTATCACAGAGTGATAGGATTATATCTTTAATATTTTAAATACATTAAATAATACATACCTGAAGCATGGCATCCAGAAACAAATCTATCTCTATTCTGATGAATTATGCTGAAAGAAAATAATCTTTCCCAGTGTTTTCTCTTCCCACAGGCAGCTAGCTGACCTACCAAAATCCCTCCAACTAGAACTTATTAAACTAGTGCCCAACTTTCACCTTCCATGGCCTTTTCACAGGGAAGATGCGGATTCCGAGGCTGGAAGGGCTACATCAGCACCTGGAGAGGGGCAAGTAGCCTGTGTAGTGCACAAAGCCCCCCCTCTTGATCCAAAAGCATTAAGGCACTTAAGCTTAATTTCTTCCCTTCCTACAATTTACCTGGGAAATGTCTTTAAACAGTTTCCTGGTTAACCATCCTCACAGGCATACACAATACATCCATTCAAAATGCAGAAATTTATTTTTCTTAAAGTGTCATGAGTGTTTATAAGTGTAATATGACTCCTTCAATTTTTTGTTGTTCATGCATTTTCAAATAGTTCAATTTTTACTGCACCCAAATCCTCTGACTGCAGTTTATGAAAACTGAAATATCCATTATAGTTTACACAATTATCTAGTTTAAAGTCTTAATGTTTAAATTGCTTTCAAATGCTGGCTTTCCCCACTCCAGAAATCTAATCCCTCCCCAAATCAGTAATAATGAGAAAATGTCCCTATTCCACCAGTGTTCAACCTGAATTCCAGAATGCAAACACACACAAGAATGAAGAACAGTACTTTTGAAAAGTGAAATCCTTCTATGTATCCCCCTATACCTCCAGTGGGCACAGGCTATTTTGCTGAAGACTTGTCTTCCCAGCAGACCTGTGGGAGATGAACTGATTTGTTTCCCACCTTGTATTTTTCCACTGCTCTGTTCAGCAGTGGACAGCATCTCCTCTTCCCTCCGGAACGCAGGACACAACAGGATGGAGACTTTGGACCAGTGCACAGTCCTAAACCTAGGAATATTAGGTGCAAAACTGAAATGAGATGAGCTTTTTGGGTGGCTGTCCCAGGGTCAAAATATTTACTGATGACCTTGGCCCCTGGCTGGAACTTTGTTGAGTTGTTTGGTGCTTTGTTGAGTTGTTTGGGCAGCTGCAGTCCTGCTAACGAGCACCCTTGCCCAGGCTGCACCGAGTCCCTCCGCAAGACGAAAGCACAAGCCAAGCAGAGAACAAATAAAGCCACATTAATCCCAGCTCCATTAGAAACATAGAAAATAAATAAATGCTGGTTTCAAATGTGGAAAAAGAAAAAAAATCAATAGAAAAAGAAATATTATTTTTAATCTTCTAAGAGGTTTTTACAAACAACAGGGAGGGGAAAAATTGAAAGCCATGAAAAAAGACTTGCCAATGTCCTTTTAACCTTTATTTATTATCACTCAGTCCACATCAGCCCCTGACTGCAAGATAATTTGGAATTTCATTTTAATTTCAATGTATCACATAATTCAACACAGCTTTCCATGATTTTTTTTAATTTATATTTTTTTGTACTGGAAACTTTAAAAATCTCTCTATAGGAAATGCATCTAAAAAAAACCCCCACAACATAACCCTTCTGCAGCAGTTACTTAATTTATAACATGAAAAGGGTTTGTGCTAAAATATGATAAAAATAAAATCAACAAACTTCAAAAAAGGAATATTCCTTAATAACATGCTTTAGCTTGAAGGGTGCCTGCTCCTCTGCTTTTCTTTAGCTTTGTCTGCTGCTCGTATTAGAGTGGAAGTTATTTTGAGGCTGGCTTTTTGGAAGCCTTGTACTGCATGTTGTTTAGATGTGTTTAATAGGCTGAGTCTGGCTGTACTACGAGCCAGCTCGGGAGGAGCCTGGGACAGGCTGGTGGATCAAGGACTTGTCTCACTGGCAAGGGACAAGCAGGGACAGCCTGGCATTTCCCATGGGATCATGCTCCACTCCCCTTCACTGTCCATGAGATGAGGTCCCATGTAAGATGCTTCTGCTTTCCCTGGCCCAGATCTCATGCTATCCTCAACACTGCTTGTCCAGGATGGCAGCGAGGTCTGTCCTTCCCTCCCTGCTCCATCAGGGAGCTGGGGGCTGAGCTGCAAACAGGCTGTGGGTCTCCTGGATGCTGCTCCTGTTAGGTGCCAGTGCCTTCCCTCTGGCTTCAAGATCAAGGTTAGGATCAGCTAAGAGAGCGCTGCCTTCTGTATAAGTGAGAATGTGGACCTATATCTTGACCCTTGCCCAGGAAAGAGGAGCTTGAGCTGAGGTGGGAGAGAAGAAATTTCTTGATACTACTTAATGGATGTCTCAGCCTTGGGCTCCTTTGTTGTCCTGGAGCTCCCTTGATTGCATCATTTTTCTTGCAAATCAAGACTAATTTGTTAAAGGACTTCCTTGGTCTCTTTCTCTTTTTACTATGTCTTTATTCTTAAAAAATTCCAGAGCATTAATTTACTTAATAAGAACTGATACAAATGGTTCATTTTGCCTAGGATCTTGGCACTGGCTGTGGGCAGGAGGAATCTCATATATTCACGTCAGCTTCCCTCCACAGCCATGTTTATCGGAGGCTCCTTAAGTGACAGGCACAAAAGGGTTGTTTGTACTCTAAATTGCCTGTTATTACAGAGCACCGAAAGGCCCCAGCTCCCAACACTGCACCTGCAGTGAAGATGCCAGAGACCTGGCAACAAGCAGATAGACGATAAATTGCCTTCTAAAGAAAGCTACATCCCAGTCCTCACAGCAGCCTCCAGCAATGTTCTGAAGGGTGGTGGCTATTCTGCTACAACCTGGCCATGGAAAAAACCTGTAGTTAAAAATGCTGTTCCACAGTGTCTTGATGCCTTGGTACAGGGACCATTCTGCACTACGATGGTTGGCTGCCCACATGCATCCAGAAAATATCAACAAGGGGTCCCTGGATTGTAGGTACAAGAGACATTATTTGTGACATGCCAGCCAGGAAGGAGAAACCTAGGCTTTGTCTGGGTCTGCTTTAGAGCATGTGTTGAGTGAGATCAGAAGGACATACAGGAATTAAAGATCCAAGGATGTCTGCTCTACTGTACTTAAAACCCAATCAGCACTCATGTGCTACCTGGCCGTTCAGGTGGGACCATCACTCTTGCTCTCTTCTCCGTACCACTCCCTTGGCTTTGCAAGGAGCTGGAGGAGCTCTGCAGATGTCTGGCTTGGAGCCAGTGCCTGGCCAGGATCTGAGCACTGAGAACGCATCAAGACTACCAGCTCAGATATAGCCAGAAGCAAGAGCTAATATCCTGAGGCAGCATTTATCTTTGTCTTGCTCAAAGAGTAGACAATGAGGCCAATAGCAGCTTTATAATTGGTGGTTTGACCGCAAGAGGGTGAGCCTTACTCTCCTGGACAGGTAGTAATCTGAGTAATCGACCCAAAATGTCTCTGAGATGTTCGCTCACAGACAGAAGGAGTGATCTTCTGAATGCAAAGGGCAGGTAGCTGCAAGGTTCCTGATGGTTGGTGGGGTCTCCAGCTCTCTGCTGAGTGACACTATCTGCACCAAAATACTGAGCACTGTAGGTCCAGAGTCCAGGGCCAAGCAAAAGACTTCTGCTGAAAGAGAAAATATTGCCCTTCGCTTTCCAAAGGATCACAGTTGCTAGTGAGGTGGCAATGGGCTTAATCTTTCTTCTCTAACACACGTTCACTTGTGTATGAGCCTCAAAAACATTCACAGGAAAAGAGACCTGAACAGCAGGACCTGAACAGCTCTGAAGGCATCTTGATTTGGAGAACCATCACCTGTGTATCTTAGGTAATGTGTCTGGGAGGCAGCTAGATTCATTTCTGCACAACACCAAGTCTTTTGTCACAGATAAACAAAAAGTAACAGCACAAGACTTGTCTGACAATGCCGATTTCTGAGACAAAAATGTAGCTTTTCAAATCAGCAGAATTATCCATGAGCAAATCCTCTTCTTACTTCATCAAAAACCTGTGGGAAAAATGGATAGCTTTTGAAGTATAAAATGAAATAATTTCAGTGTTCAGATATTCATGGTGCCCCAATGAGCGAGACAATAAAGGTCTGCAAAACTTGAACTTTTTCTTAATTTTCTCTGGATATTTTTTTTGTCAGGGGAAACGTTTTTATTAGAAATGTCTGTAAAATTAAGAAGAATAATTTCAGCTCAGGAGCTGTTACACTTTGGGCTGATGAACCTGCACCAACCCCAGCAGAGCTGGCAATTTCGTTCAATTATTATACACTGTGACACACAAGCACAAGCAACCGGTCCAGGAGCAGAACAGCAAACTCATCATGCCCTATTTAGCAAAATGTTCACTGCCAATGTGAAATTCTGACCCTTACATTTTATTAAAAGGATTATATCTTAAAGCAAACTATTTCAGTCCCTTAGCTAGCTCGTTTCTGTGAAAACTTCCAAGACAATTTTGAGGACCGTGGCAGGATCAAGATGAAACAGTTCTGCCTTTCCCTCTTATTTCTTCCAGCTCTCTCCAAACGTGCTTAGATCCTTTACTTCTCCTGGTGTGTCCCACCTTATGGTGTAAGCCTCAATTTGCAGAGGAAGCATCCTTTCACACGGTCACATCTTGCTTTTAAGGAAATGCATGCAGTTAACTAAGTTGCTATAGGGTCAGCTCTTCTGCTGGTGAAAATAGACTCAGGCAAAGAGCTGGTACGTCTCCACCACGTGGAAGATGTCCCCAGTAGGTCACCTGCATTGCCTGGAAAGCCAGAAAAGCGTCTTTAAGGCCAGAGGTGATTGAAATGCAATTTTAGCCCGGATTGGTTTTGTATCCATTCTAGTTAATCGTAAAAATATACTGTTCCTATTGTACAGAATTGCATATGTATGTCGCAAGGAAGGGGGGTGGGGGGGGCACATGTTGTGGTAGATTTGATAGAACAGCTTTGTGTCAAATGAATAGGTAGGTTTATTATAGACTTCCCTTGCTCCAAGCTTCAGATGAGAGAAATCCTATAATCCCACCCTGCTTTAATACTGGATTAATGTGGATTTGTTAATAAAATGCTAGTGAAATCGAGAATAATTTGTAATTAACTCAAACTTCTACTCCCTGCATCATTTTGAATATTTTTAACAGAGATGAGGAACAGCTTCCGTGGCTGCTCGTGCTCCAGCAGAGCAATGCAAGTGGGAGTCCTGGTGAAAAAAAAAAGAAACCGCTGCAACAGAGCAGCTTGAGTTCATGGCAAAAGAAACTCCACCCAGACAATGCTGAAATACCAGCCACAACTCTGTAGATCTGGAGAACTGGTTTCTGTAATAGAACCCTGTTCAGATCCAAGACGTCAACGCTTCAGAGGGCAAAACCCTAACTCTTAACCCCAAAAATGAATATACAAGCAGATAAGTGTTGCAACAAGCAAATACAATATGAACAATATAGAAACTACTTAGCAGGTACAGCAGATTTACAATTGCAGCATTGCCATTGCCCAGTGCTACCTCCTCAACAGCATGAAAAGACCATGTACTACCTACGGGGATTTCAGACAACATAGTTTTCTGATCTAAAATCTCTGTAGGCAACCAGAGGATTTTTCCTACCAGATCACAGTGGAAGCATCTATTGCCACATCCTGCTTCTTGCAACGTTTAAAAAATTAAGTAAAATGACCAGTTTATTCAAAGTCAACCATGCCATGCTGTACTCTGCTATGAGGAAGAAGAAAGTTGGAAGAGTGTGACACAGAAAAAGCAATTTTATCCCGGAAAAATTTTGTGAAGATTTGCATCTGCTCTGGCTAATTATAAAAATATACTGACTCTGTCATGTAGGATTGCACACACATGCCCTCTCACAGAGAGGTGGATCAGGAGAGGAGCCAGTGATGGAGATGAGATGGTCTTCCAGGAGGATTTACCTTCATCAGACACAGACTAGTTATATCCCTGTAGGGAGAAGGTGCCATTTACTTTTCCATGGCAAAACCAACTCCCATGAATAAATCTTGCTTTGACAGGGAGTCAGACAAATCCAGCATGAGTGACGCATATCTGTGACACTGCAAACCAGGAAGGATGCTTCAGAGAGAAACAGAGAAAATCCCCTTGACGCATTAAGCCTGACAAACCCAACTGGTGTCACGGGTTGCAATCTGCAGCATTAACCACCTCTATCACTCATTTCAGCCTGGCTTTGACCACTTCACCTGGAGCTCTTATCACTGCCTGCCCTTGGCCACAGAGAGGCACTTTCGAAACTTCCCAATCATTGACCCTCAGCACAGCCCTCTGCTTGGATCCGACTCACTTATAGCTGGGGTCATTGGTCAAAAAAGCCCAGGAGAGTAGCATCTGTCCTTCATCTTCCTCAGCTTTGGGGGTAGCCAGCTGCCAATGATGGATAACAAAAATAAAGATGACTTTTTACAGCCACTTCTATCCTCCAGGCTAAGTTTTTTAAAGGGCTCATAATCTACAGTTAAGACCTGATATTCAAGAGAGGATTTGTTTCTGCTTTGGCTCTGTCTCTCTATTCCTTCCTTAGCTTTTTTTTTTTTTTTCACTCTGGAGACATATATCCCAGCATGAATGTTTTAATGAGAATGCTACACAGTGCAAAGCTCAGCAACTCACAACCATTGGGTATAGCCACTCTGTTTATAAGCCTCCTGGCCAGTGGGCCTGCAATTTTGGGCACCGCCTCGCTGAACAGTTATGTCTCTAACCTGCCTCAGCTGCTATTTCAGCAAGTTTGCTCCTTGTTTAGGGTAGAATCAGTTCAACATGATTTGCCTTTTTTTAAGCTGTAGAAAATGGTCTCTATTTCAACTGAGTCTGCTGTGGTATTTCTTGACGGTATCGTCAACCGGTCAGACCTTGTATTGGTAACGAAATATTAGCCAGACCTAAAAGATTCTCTTGGGCTCCAGCCTGATCGTGGGGTCTGGCTGAGACCCTGCCCTCTTGCCCTGGGCTTTCTTGCAAAATGACATTGGGGACCCAAGAGTACAACACTTAACTACTAGATACCTTGTGCAAGTTTATTCAACCACCTCCATCATTCAAGGGCTTTTCACGTTTTTCCTGCCATTAATTAGTGACATGAAAAGTGATTTTTTTTGATATATGGAAACAAGATGCTTTGAGAAATGTTACCCTGTTTTCACACTTTTATGCAAGTGAAATCGTGGTAAGTGAAATTTCACTGTCATCCCAAGTCCTGATTTGCACCCCTCTCTACCCAGGTTCACTGGGAGAGCTTGCTGTTGTGCCTCTGGAGTGCATCTCCTCCCAAATCCAGTCATGAACCTGAATTCCTAGTGCCTCTGCTCCCTCCTGCTCTTCGAAATATCTTGCACTTTTTAATTCTGGACCTCGGCAGAACCCAAAGCGAACAGAAATCATTCTGTTAAGTGCTCTAGACTTCTCTGCTCCTCCGAGGAACTTGATAATGAACTACTTGGCTTCCAGTTGATTTCTGCTTTCATTTCTGTCCCTGGCAACTCATTGTGTGTTGAGGTTAGATGAGGAGTTTATGTCTCTCGAGTCCATCTGGAATCTCACCATTTAATTTGGATCATTTTTACTTGCACTTTTGTTGTATGCTGGGTTCATGGGTTTTTGTTGTTTCTGTTTTTTTCCAATTCCCTTCTGGCCCTCAGATGTTAAGTCTTTGTCTAAAACTATTGTTTTGAAAAGCATGGAGTCTCAATGGTATCATAAGTGTTAAAAGTGTTCCCTTTTGAACAGAGGCAACCTTGTATAGAGAGATCTAATAACCTTTTATTAGATCAATCAGTACAGTTGGAAGAAATGGACAAGTATTCAGGCATATGAGCCCTTTTGTATCCCTCCAAAATTCACATTCTCTTTAAAACTCTTTGGCTGAAACAGTTACCAGAGCATTTACACAAAATACCCTTTGGTAAGGGAGATAGAGCCTCACTCTGCTGAGAGACAACTTCCAGGTCAAAAGCTTCACTTCCATCCTTGCCTTGGGCTGAAAACAAGGTTTTGGTTACCTTTGGATTGTTTAGTTATTGACAGGGTGTGAAAGAGGAGATCTTCTGCAGCAGCGAATGGTGCTTTCTACAGAACCCTGCTTAATAGTTACATGGACTTAATAACTTAGGGAGTTGTAATGAGCCTCATTAAACTCTCCAAGTTTTGCAGAATGTGAGGTCTCTGACACGAGGTGTTAGAGCAGGGTCTAGAGCAGGATCCCTAGAGTGAAGGGGGCTGGCTTGTCATTTTGCTGAGATATTAATGGATGACCAGTACTGCCAGACCAAAGATTGTAAGACTCTGTCCACGGGAAAGGTTGTATGAAGAAAAATAAGTGTCATGCAGATGCACAGGTGATGAAAATGCTGTGTTATTGATACCTAGGTAGGGTGAAGAGGTTTCCTCTGTGTTAAGTCTCTGCAAGGGAATTAAAGGGCAGGGATTCCTGAGAGATTTCCTGCTTTATACAAAGGTCTTTGCATCCAGGACTAGAAGAAGGACCACATTACTTAAAATTACTCATTTTGAGTCTCAAATAGTACTCCATACTTGAGGCTCTTGGAGAATACCGTCAGGCTCCTTGATGTTTGTTTCCCTGCTTGCCAAGCACATCTAGGTCCTGCATGGATCTGAAAGAAAACTAGTGCAGGCTGAGTTCACAAAAGCTCTGCAAGCCAGAAGAAGGCAAATTATTTTATATATCTCTATCATGGCTTCTCTTATTCATGTCGTCTCTAAATTATATAGCCATGATCTTTCTAATCTCTCTTTGCATGGACGTCTTTCCATGCCCTTAATAATTTCCTTTGCCCTCCCCTAGACCTTTTCCATGTCTGCGTTTCTAGGCAGGGAGGCCAGAATAGAAAACATTATTCCAGCTGAAGGTGTATCATGAAGTTCTGTAATTCCATTACAGCGTTTTTAGTATTACTCTCTTTCTGAATACAGCTTGGCTTTTTCTTGGTTTCCTGGATCATCAATGCATTTTAAGGTTGTGCTGAGCTCCTGGAAAAGACAACTAGGATTTGTACCAACAGCTTGCAATTTTTGTAATGTTTTTATTTTTACTTTTTAAAATTTTCTTAGGTGCCTCACTTGAGTGTCAATTTCCAAAAAGCTAATTGTCAGTGTTAGGAAGAGCAAGTCCTTTCAGTCATTCATGCTGAGCTCTCTGCCATGGGATAGGAGAAAGGGAAACACTTTTGGCCACTTTTCCTTCTCCCACTCTCTGAGATACTTGGTTTGCTCTAAGATTTTCAGAGGGAAGTTAAAGCTGTAATCACCTTATTTTTTTGGCATTCCTTTGACTGCCTGAGGCTTACCTCCAACGCTATTTGGAGGAGGTTTCTAAGGGTAATGAAACATGTAGGTGAAAAGCCAAATGACATTAAAAATCACTCTTCTAAATCAATCTCTCCTCTAATTAACGTCAACATAAACTGAGTCACTTCCCATCTTATAGCAGCCTAAGAAAAATCTCTTTCCTGAAGGAAGCATGCAGAGAAGGAGTCACGTATCCAGTGGGAGTCTTGTTTTGTTTGTGCTTTAAAGTCTTCTCCTCTTCTTCTCCAGGACAGGAGGGGAAAGATCCAGTTGGCATCTTCCACTTCTCCTCCTATTCGTGTGCAGCACGGTGTATGCCAGAGAGGCCTTACAGAAGAGGAAAACTGAGCATCCATGGAATCCAGCATACCATTCCTCTG
>NW_009709893.1:41535-47033 GCF_000703405.1 Apaloderma vittatum | reverse complement strand
CAGCAGCTCTGAGGAGGCTCTTGGTGAGGTTTTAGCGCTCTTAGATGGAAGGAAGAACAGGGATGCTGAATACCTTCGTGCCTGTCTTTGTTTGAGCTAAATAGAACCAGTTCTGTTCAGTAATTTTTACTTCTCAGTTCAGTCTCTTCTAAGAGGCTGCACTTTCTGAAGTCAGCAGCATGGTTTTGCACTGTTTGCAACTAGCAGTTATAACGCCTGATGTTTACTGTTACTGCCTGAGACTGGTATATAGAAAGGCTCTTGCTTATACTTATTACTATAGCGACCAAGGTCACTGCTCGTGTGCCACGCTGGGGGTGCCAGGTAGTAATATGGGTCACAAGGAAGTAAAAAGTTGCACCTCTGGTGAGTTACAGACAGGACAAGTGACCAAAAAGAGTATTCCATTCCAGCTACATCATATTCAGTATAAAAACGATGGATCACAAGGTGTTAGGTCTCTTTTGTCCTCTTCTCCAATGGCCAGTGTTCAGGGAGGACTCTGTCCGATCTTCTGCCTTTGATCCTGATCCTGAGTTTCCAAATCCAGCTCCCATATCCAGCTGCCCTCTGCCACTGAGCCTGGGGATTCCCTGGTGCCACCTGCTCCGCAGCATCAGTGGGGATTGCTATGGGGAGGGTGGGGGGGCAGCTGGGTGTATATATGTACATAGTTCATTATTCTTATTATTTCCTGATTCATTAAAGCTGTTTTAATTTTCCTTTTTGTTCCCCCAATAAGTAGGTCTCTCTGCTTCATTCCCTTTTCCTTCCTGTTTGGCGAGGGAGAGAGGGTTAGAGAGCGTCTGTCCGTGGGTAATGGCCAGCCCAGCCCTAACCCATGATAGATTTATTGGCACCCAGAATGCATAAACTACAACAGAATAATAAGAACAATTAAACAATACAAAAATGCAAATGGCAGGCAAGGTAGTGTTAAGAAAACTAACTCTGACACGACTGACATGATATCAGCTCTGTCCCCACAAGCTACCAAAAAGGAAATGCAGTCCTTAGGCACTGTGGGTTTCTGGGGAATGCATATTCCTGGTTACGGTCAGATTGTGAAACCTCTCTTTGAAGTGACTTGAAAGAAAAACAATTTTAAATGGAGCCCTGAACAACAAACTGAAGGACCTGCTCTTCAGGCACAGGGCTGGCTGAGAGTTCTACATTTGCTCAGGTCCAGGGTTCATCAAGAGTTTGTAGTTCTCAAAACCTTAATTTTGCCACAGTTAAGACAGACTCCTAAAGGAGGACTTTGGATGGCTGCAAGAAAACTAAATCAGAATGTGTTCCTCGACATAAAAGCTTCCCTGTGATTTGAGCTGCTAATATCTCTTGCACCAACCTGCACTGGAGGGGATTCCCAGTGCTAACTGTGAAGGTACCAGGACATGAGTCAAATCACACATGTATACTGAAAGCAAAATAAGTGGCCATGTGAGAAATACACTCCTTTACATCTTGACACGTCTGAGCTCAGTTTCCACATGCTGGAGTCAAAGAACTTGAAGATGCTGGTGTGCAGAAAAGGACCAGTGTGGCGGCACGGGCAGGAGGGCACCCCAGTGGAGTCGGATGTTTCATGACACTCCTTCCAGGTCCTGAAAGGCTGTCGGGGAGCATTTCCTTCATCCTCATGGATTGCTGCTTCAGAGGCTGAGCCTATGAGAGGCGATGACTGTGTCTCCTGGGTCTAACGATCAAGAGACTCAATATTCAATTAGGCAGAGTTCCCAAGAGTGTCTGACCACAGTATGGCATGCTGTGGGAGGACTCCTTAGGACCTTAGATCAGACCATCAGCATGACCAATTAATGCTAACACTACTGGTCCTGCTAATTGTGATGAAGCTTCCCAAGGGGAACAGGACTAAATGAGCAACACATATCAAAGAGTAACTGAAAAGCCATTATGTATTATTGTCTCTATGTTGATTTGAGGAGGACATGATGAACTAGGTACTAATTGCATTAAAAAACACTGTATTCTAAACCAATCTCTTCTCTAATTAATGTCGACATAAACAGAGTAATTTCCATTTAAGAGCAGCCTACGCAAAATATTAGTTCCTGAAGGCAATACATGTATGACAGCTCTGGGATGTGAATTATTACCATGTCTTGACCAGGGAGCTGGAAATTTCCAGTCCCAAAGCACAGATCTGAGATGCAGGTAGCATGGGAGTCCCTTGGTAACATTTCCTTGAGTCTCACATCTTTTCACACCACCATGCAGCTTCCTGCAGCCATGTCCTCATGCATGTGGCCACTGGCACACTCACGTGTGTGTGCTTTGCACAAATCACTTTTTTTCTCAGCATCAGGAAAGTTCCCCTTTCCACTTAAATGGCTTTTTTTCCCCCTGATTCATTTTTACTTTATTTTATTTTTTATTTATTTCTCTTCTGTATCCTTTTCAATCTGGAAAGTGACTTGGCCTCTCTTCCCCCCATCTATTTTTCCTGCTGCCACTATTCAGTTTAGGCATGAAACACAGAACTAGATTGAAAGCATTCAATGGCCATTCAATCGGAGAAGAAAAGAGCCCCTCAGAGCTTTATTAGATATGAAGATCCACAATAAAAATCAATTTCTGCCTCTTTATGCAGTTTAAATGACAAAGCACCCACCCATTCTGCAGCCATTGTGCCTGGGAAATGTAATTCAGCACCGAAGCTGGGACCAGAACACCACGGACTCACTGACCTGCGCCGGCAGATTCCAATATGATACAGACCTTCGCAGATAATGACAGCCACTTCATCTCACCACAGGGAGAAAAAAAAGTTATCTGATATCTTTGAGGGTTAAAAGGCTATGTGGACAGCATTTTTAATAGCACTCTAAATCAGCATCTTAAAAATACCTCTGCTTTTTTTCCAGCATCCCCCTCCCTGCTTTTTCCACTCTTCCGGTCTCTGTTGCCAAACCCCAGCCATGGTCTCTTTGGAAAAGAGTCCTCCTGGATGCCTGGCAGAAAGCAAGCAGATTAGGGAGCAAACCTGA
The DNA here is from genome assembly GCF_000703405.1 of Apaloderma vittatum. Lineage (NCBI taxonomy): Eukaryota > Metazoa > Chordata > Aves > Trogoniformes > Trogonidae > Apaloderma > Apaloderma vittatum. Next base: position 44,022 of record NW_009709893.1, on the reverse strand, counting down.
CGACTGCAAACACTCAGTCAATCAGTGTGACATGCCAGAATTCGTTTAGGGAGTGTCTGCAGCTCGCTGGGTAAGTGAGGGCTGCAAAGTCCTGTGGGGCAAAGCTTTCCGGTGGGAGTGCTGAGATGCTCTGGGCATGCTTGAGTTGGGCAATGAGCTGCATTTGGGCTATTGTCCCCACGGTTTTCCTTAAATCACTGTTGCCGTGGGCTCTTTAGCTGTGTAAAAGGCTAGTTTTTGTTTGATTTGCACTAAACTCTTGGTCTAAATTGTGTCTGACAGTAGTGAATTCCTTGGAAAAAAGAGACTCTGTGTGAAAATGGTTTTTGCATTATTTTAAATATTTTTTCTTTATCCTCATGTTATGGAAAAGGGTCAGCAAACTGCTGCTTCAAGCTTCACCACTGTGTCTATTCTACAGTTTCTGTTAGATTTACTCACGTAGATTTTTTTACTTGTGATCATGCTGACTCCAACACTCACAAGCTTCAAAAACTGCACTCGTTTTATCAAAAGTTAAATTAGGAGAGGAAAACACAGCAGAGAAATGAAGTTATGACAATCCCGGGAGGTCTTGCTTTTGCATTTGGAGAAGGAAACCCTTCTGCTTTATGTCCCCAAACCACTTTTTTTTTCCACATTTTAAAAAATCCCTTGTAAATAACACCACAGAATGATGTCACAGTGGAAACAAAATGCTTTGATCTGTCTCAGATGAGTCTGAACCCTTCAGTGACTAATTTCGAAACTTCGCAGAGCTTCTGTTTGTTTGAAACAGGGAGGAGTTACAAATGCCGAAGTGGAATCCGTGTCCTCCGCAGAACGGCTGTTCCAGTCCTCCATCAAACGCATCTTTCAGTGTCTCTGGCCAAAACTCCTCCCTATGTAGCACAGAGTATTTTGAATTAATTGTAATTCTTGGCTATTCCCTCTCGGCCTTGTGGCAGCTTTATCTTAATGAAGATGTGCTGTGGGCCTTCTGCAAAGCTTTTGGGCTACCTCAGGATAAAATATTAAGTAGGAAGACTGTGTTCAGTGGAATCTGAGCTTTTTACAGCTGTTATTTTATTTTAAAAATATTTTGGTGTGTTTACAAAACAAAGTAACCCAGAGACTTTCTCTTCTTGGGAGTACCTCTGTTTGTTCCCTGGGAAGCGCTGTCCTTCCTGACTGCGGATGCACGAGCCATTACTTGGTCCTGTGTCCTGCAGCACCTTTAGTATCTGACCACTAAGCAAGTATTTTATGGAGAAGGTAAGCCTGTGAAATCACTGTGTCCACAAAAGCAGAGTGAGGTCTCTGGACACAAATTACACATGTAATAGAGATGCAATTTCCTGAATGAAGGCCGGGGGCTTCCCACAGGGTGTGGGGCAGTCCTCTGGCTCAGCACAGCAAAGTATCACCAGACCCGGTGAGAGCACACTCCTTTCCTTCGCTGTCTGCAAAGGCACCACATGTTTTGATGTGACAACACTTGGAGGTTTTCCCAACCTGTTAAATTATTTCAGAAATTATGCTGCTGGGTATATGATGTGCTCTGCAGCCCATGTGGGGCATCCAGCTCCAGGGACACCAAAGAGATACACGTTAACAAGCTCCTGTATGCAACACGGAAAGAGGAGAGATGTACTACTAAGGGGTTTCCATTTAGAAGAGGACCTGGAAATTATTGCAGTGCTGTGATGAAGTCATTTAACGATTGCTGTCTCTTGAGAGGTGTTATCTCCTGGAGCTCTCACTGCAGCACTGCCAGTGGGCAACCCAAAGTATCTGTGCTGTGAAACCGTGTGAATGACCCTTGCAGAGGAAACAAGGGGGGGAAGTCCAACACCAGCATCTGGGAACAAAAGACAGGTGTGCTGTGCGCTCCCTGTGGTATATCACCTTAAAGTCCCAGCAGACATGCCAGAGGCATGAGTGTGAGTAATGCTAGAACCTGTAATTACTAATTGCTTCATCCAGGTGTAGGGAGGTGGGAAGAGTCATTTTATCTAAGGTTCACATGAACCAAGTGAAGTGAGATCCAGCACAGCTGAGCTGGAAGGATAACCCTGTTACTGCTAATGAGACTGCTCTTCTCAGGAACGGCAAGAAAAAGTGTGGGCAGACACACAGACATGGCACAGGGAACTGCTGAGCCACAGGAGCAGGTGGAAGGATGAGGCTGAGTCTTGACTTTGTATAATACCCTCAGCACTGAGAGCCAGGATCACAGCTGAGCAAAGGCCACAGTCAGGACACGATGGTCCAGTTGCGACATTAGAAATGGGGTGCAGGAGACTCAGACCTGGGTCACAGGTACGGGGAGCTTGTGGCCAGAAAAAGAAGCCAAGGATGGTGAAGCAGCAATGGGCCTTGTGGTGGGATGCACAGGGATAAGAAACTCAGTTTGGTGCCTAATGTCAAGAAGACCTGTGATGCTGATGTGATACATATGTACAAAAGCAAGCACAATTCTGGGATGTCTCAGGAAAGGTGTTTCCA
>NW_009709893.1:33584-41504 GCF_000703405.1 Apaloderma vittatum | reverse complement strand
AAGGGGGTTGCGAGAGGAGGGAGAAAGCCCTCCCTGCCATTGTGCTCTGCTCCACTGAGTCCTTGCTGGGAAAATAGCCAGTTCTACCAGTCACTCACTGTTGGGGAAAGGTGGGCTCACCAGGAACCATGGCTTGTTAAGGCTCTGGCAGCAAGTAGGGGTACAGAAACACGTCCTACACATGAGGCAGAAAGAGCTTTGCTTCATTGCTCCAGCAAAAGGGAAACTGGGGGAAAATGCAGGAAATATATCAGAGGATTGAACGTGAGGGAGAGGAAAGAGTTGCTTGAATCCAAGGGCAGCATTGTCACAAGAGAAAAGTGAGATAACACAGCCATGAATAAATTTAGGCAAGAAATAAGTGACCATGAGAAGACCCATAGTCTGGAAAAGCCTCCAAAAAGACTGAAAACTCATAGGAGACAAAAAAAGGAAAAAGAAAAAAAGGGGGGAAAAAAAGGAAAAAAGGAAGGCCAAAAGGAAAAAGGGAAAAGGGAAAAGGGAAAAGGAAAAAGGAAAAAGGAAAGGGAAAAAGGAAAAATGAAAATGAAAATGAAAAGGAAAAGGAAAAGGAACAGAAGAAGGAAAAGGAAAAGAAAAAGAAAAAGAAAAAGAAAAAGAAAAAGAAAAAGAAAAAGAAAAAGAAAAAGAAAAAGAAAAAAAGAGTAAAAGAGATCCTAATAGAGAGAAAATGAGGAAATATACCAACTTAGTGGACAGAAATAGCCCCTTTCCATCCCAAATTCCTGTGGCACTAGAAGGCCACGTGAAGAAAAATATGGATTTTTTTTGCACATATATACATATATGCATATATATGTGTGTGTGCATATGTATATATACACACGCATAGTGTTTATGCAGATGGATTATCATCAATAGAATCAAGGTCAAACCCATCACGCACTCCCAACCCTGGAATGCTACAGTGACAGAAAGCTGGCAACGTGATTTAAGATGGTCCCATGTTTTTTTAGCAGAATTTTCTCACGCTTATCATTTGTCACCAGTTCAAAAACTGTGAGGAACCTGTGGCAAGCAGCAGCAGAAAGAGCTGATAGATATAAACAAACCTCTGGGTAAACGGTGTGGTTGAGAACAAGGGTGAGAGCAGATACAGTTGATTTTGGCAGAGGTGGAGATCTGGTGCAGCGACACTGGAAATCTTTTCTATTTGCAGCTTGCTCACAAGAGCCACAGGAGAGGGATACACCCAGATTGCAAGGAAATGTGAACAATTTGCCTGCTCTCCTCCATGGGTCAAGCGGGCTGTAAATCCTCCTCGCTGCTGAAGAGAGAGGCCTGGTGAAAGCTGCCCCTTGGCGTCCCTGACCTGCAGAGTGATGGGCAAGGCTGGTACGTACCAGGGAGAAGATTTGCCTAGAAGCAATGCAGCTTTTTAGTCAGGTTTCTGCACCCAGCAGAAAAGCATCACGAAATACCAAGAGGCAAAGTTGCTTGAGGCGTTGGCAGATAAATCAGCATCAAGTGATAAACTAGGGGTTATAGGGAAAATAACACAGGATTGCAACGGTCTGTGCATGGTGTTCAAGCAAACTGTCAGAAGATAGGGAAAATATATTCACAGCATTCTTTAAAGAATAAAGACATACATGTCAAAGGTTTTAAAGTGAGGAAATATCCAGCTGATGAGGAAGGGGGCAACCTACTAATTAAGTCACCAAGGGATAATAAGTTAAAGCATAAAACCATGAAGCCTGCAATGAAATTGCAGTTTACTGATGATGTCAGTAACAGCACAGAAGGGTTTAGCCTTCTGTTGGTCACTGGCTAACCCTGTGCTCAGACATGTGATGCAACAACTGTCAGGCATATGCGGACATCCTCCATCCATGCATCGTCCATGTGTGTGCTCCTGCTGCATTTGCCTCAACTTTCCCAGCTCTCACTGTGGGCTGAAACATTTCAAATCACCTCACATTTGTCAATGGACAGGAGTGGACACGGCCAGATGTTGGGGATAGGGCAGCCTGAAGTAGTTTGTTGCACCGCGATAATGTGCAAGCATGTCTGAGCTTCAGGAGAAGAGGGACTTTTGATATTCATAACCAGAGGGATCTAAACAAATTATTTCTGTTTTTTTATGCGGACCAAAAAGAACAAAACCCTCCAAACGTAAGAACAATTAGCACAGACTGACAGTGGCACTTCAAAAAGCTGTATCAGTTACTGGGCCAGAAGAGGTCAAAAGGGCAATGACACTGCAGAAGGATGCTCCCTTGCAGAAGGGCAGACCTCTTTCCTAGCTTTGAGGAGCTGATTAGTACTGCTGGCTGTGTCACTGAGGAGTTGTTTGGTGAAGAGATAGGATCAAGGCCATGTTGGAAATCATCCTGGTCTGGTTCAACCAAACCCACTGTTAAGAAATGCCCACTGCAAATTCTGCTCCCTGCTCTTGCTGCCTCATGTCCCAGGAGTCGCCTTGTCTCTGCCTGGCTCCTGGTGCTACTCCTCCTCCCAAACCCCTCGGGCTTGGGCCCAGAAATCCCATACACCGTACTACAGGCTCAAAACACCCTGGCTCCATGCCCCTGGCCTCAACCCAGGACCTGGCAGAGCAGCCCAATAGACAACGGTGATTCAGCCTTATATAAACCAGGAAGGAACAGAGGAAGCGAATGACAGAGCATCAGGCAAGGACAGGAAAGCACCAAGATTGACTCCAAGTCCCAGGATGGGCACAGAAACCCTTTGTAAAACTTGTATTTCCGTAAGATGTGATGTTCTGCTAAATAATTACTTAAACTACAAACATGTGCTTGGAGAACAGGCAAATGGTGGAAAGCAATTCTCCATCATGATTTCCTCACATAGTATACTTCAGCTTGTTTATCAAAGACTGAAGTTCTTCCTCAGCTTTTGGAGTTCATCCTTAGCCAAGCAGGCAGTTTTGTGAGATGTTTAAAAGAGTATTAGATTAAAACGAGCAAAATGCTTGCACTATTGTATTGCAAATTGATTGAGTCCAGTGTCCTTGCTATCTGGACCAAGAACAGGTCAAGAGGTGGCCTGTGATTATTTGTGATGTCTGTTGTAGATTCTGATCCCCAAATACAGGGGAGTGCTCTTTACTGTCTTTTTTCTATATGAGTGGTGCCTGAGATTTTATTTCTTTTTACAAGATTTATAAAAAGAACTGATAGAACAAACCCTCTATTCTTCTTCATGGGATTTTATCTCTAAACTAGAGGGGTCTAATAAAATTGGTTTAATCAAAAAAGAGAAAAGAAAGAGGCAATGAATCCATTTCAAACAGCAATATCTGCCCATCTAAAACAGGAAAAAATTAAAGATTAATGGATCTTAAGAACACATCACCTTGGCAGCCTGGGTACAGAGATGGGGAACTCAAAATTTACACAAAGGGATTAAATCAAATGCAGAGAAAAACTTGTTGACTTAATTATTCTAAAACTGAAGTTCAAGTGGGAAAAAGCATTGAACTGAGAGACGATAGACTTTGGGCAGGGGGAGATATGTAAAAGGAGCAGCACCTCACACTATTAGTGCATCTAGCTTGAACAGTTCAAGATCTTTTTGCTCTTCCCCAAGACTGTGGATCCAAAATCAGCCACCCACCTCGTTTTCCACTTACATACGCCAAAATGCAAGAGCTTTTATTTTACAGAAATGTATGAGTCAGGTTCTGATTTTGTAAACGTCATGCTAGGCATCTTCTTAATCTGGTCTGCATTTAAGAAGAACCAATATGGAAGAGGATGAATGCCAATAAATGATGCTGGTAGTGGGTCATTTATGCTGTTTATGCATGTGAAAAACTCGTGAGGCTGATGTCCAGGGGGTCTGAGAGGCAGAGGACACCTCTCCCCAGACCACACACAGTACAGTCATCAGAAAAGAGGAGAGGCTGGCGAGGAATGCAGACCTGACCAAACCAGGTTCACATGTGAATGCCAGCAGCTATGGGGACAATGACAGCCAGATTTTTGGCTGGTGGACATCAAATAGAGCTCTGCTGGGTGATGCCGGCCATGGATTTGCAGAAGAGAACAGCTGGCTCAGTGGCTTTGCTTGTGCTTTCCAAGACCCATCAGATGAAAATGGGAATCAAACACACAGTTGACCAGATTTGAAGCATTTTGTCCCCAGGTTTCAGTTAGCCCTGCCTCCAAACACTGGCTGAACCATCCTAAATATTGAGCTTCTTTGCCACCACACCCACAGACACACACCATCCTGCTCCTGGGAGCCGCCAACTCGTGAACTTGAGAGCAAAACCACCACAGACCTCTCCGCCTCATCCTGCAACATGCAGATCTTCCCTGTGCTCTACCTTCTGCAAATGAGTTTTCTAATATCCTTCGTCCCCCCTCCCTCAGGGAAGGGAAAGTGGTGAAGGGTTTATTTATTTAGACCGCTTTACTGCCTGATCAGAATTACCCGTCTGAGAGGGGGATTTGAATGGCACCTTATCTGGGGTCTTTCTCCCTCTCTTTAATGCTTGAAATCAGCAGCTTTGCTGCAATTTTGGTTGTTTTTTTTTTTTTCTAATTACAATGGAAAGAGAAAGGGATTGAACAGTAAAGTTAAAATAAAATTAAAAAAACTTTAAAAGTACAATGCGAATGAAAAATGATGGTTTTACTCTTTGCCTTAAAGTAAAATAGCTTTTATCTTTTTTCCCCCTTACAACAGCCTCCTCTACCTAGATAATGCATTTGGTTAGATTTATTTGCTCAGCCCAGAAAACTTGACACTAAGGGGATTATTTAGTTTTAGATTCGCTGTAGTCCATAGTAATAGCCAACAGGGAAAGGAATGAAGCAGCGATATTAGCAGGAAGATGGGAGGGGAGGGTGGACGGGGGAGGGGGTGGCAGGGACTGCAGCTAAGCAAAACTGCTTGCATAAACACCATTAAGAAGATTTAGACATTGCTTTTCTTATCATCAGCACTCCTGGAAGAAATAAAAAAAAAAAGAGAGAGAGAGAGAGAGAAAGGAGAAAGGAAAAGGGACAGGCCCTGACTTGCTGTGCATGCGTTTCCATCAAGGTTCAATAGAAAAGTAAAACCAGCCCAGGGTCCATTTGCAGCAATTCTGCCGACCTCTCCAAGTTACCCCATCACGGTCCAAAGGAGACATTTGTTCCACGTGTTAAGAGAAGGAAGGAGCAAGTCCAAAGAGGAGGAAACACACGGTTTCCCTGCACAGAATTTGGCAATTTTGTACATATCTAAGAGAGCACATTTATTTTTTCTGTAAGACGCATGAATTTTCTTTGTGTGCTACCAAGAAGCAAAGTGCACATGGCATAACAGGAAGGAGAGATTTGTGCAAGCTAGATGTCAAACTTTAACACAAAGTGGTTGGCAGTCCAGCTTCTGAAAACTGTGTCCCAGATACACTGGCCACTGACTCTGTGGAGGGACATGGCAACTGCAAGGAGCATCAAATCAGGGACAGGCAGATGAAGACTCTGGGGACTTTGTTGATCAGAAGAAGGAAATGTGTAGGAACTCACAAGTGCTAGAAGTTCTTTCTAAGAGTCTGGCGCACATCACTGAGCAGCAGTTGTCCCTTCAGACTTCTTGTCACCCCCTTGCCAGTATTTGCTGGTGCCATTCTCACAATGTGGTTCACATCCAGCCAGGGAGGGAAGGACACTCAATCGCTAATCTTGCCCAGGAACACGAGGTCAGACTGCTTTTCTCTATTTCCACCATGGCTGGTTATGACAACTTCTAAGCCTGTTAGAGGCAGGAGAGAAGATATTAAAAAAAAGGGCTATTCATTAAACTCAGTGAAGAGCAGATGCTTAACTATCTGGTCTTCTGATGAGGACACCCTAAGCACGTCTGAGGTCTTCCTTGTGTGAGCATGACATATCCTAGAAAAGGGATGGGAATGGCTGACAACGCAGTTGTTTGGGTGACCCAGTCACTCAGCCTCCATTGGAAGGAGGGAGAAGCACTCTGAGCTCTGCCACCCTCATGTGCTTCCTTGCACCACTATAAAAGGCATTACTGTCAAAAGACCCAAGTCAGCATCCACAGGAAGGGAATGTAGATGCTATTTTAGAAGTTATAATGCTCTGAATTTTAAACAAAGCATCTGACGCTGTGGAAGAGACATAAACCTTCACGCTTCAGGGCACAAAAATCTTCCTGTTACTGGGGATTAGGAGGAAAATGTCCTTGGAGGCAGGTATTGTTGAGATGCCAATGAGGAGACTTCTTGCCCTTTACTCTGTGTAAGCTGAATAGAAAACACAAACTCTGTTTCATTCCATGGCTTTGACCTTTGTTCCACAATAGCATGAGACAGAGCTTGCTTCTTCATCACAAGAGAACCTACATGTCTCATAAAAGGTACAGGTAAGAAGGAAGAGACATCCGTGTAGGAGAGAGGAAATTTAATTTCAGTTGACTAATCCATGCCACAAAGAAGGAATTGCCATATTCCAGGTGACTGCTTTAATCAATGGGTGACAGGTCAACTACATTAACTCTGGATAGAATATCTAACTCAAGAGATGGCTTCTCCAGTATTTATCCAGCTATATGTCACCTTGGCAGGTAGACTATTTGATAGTCAGCTTGCGCCTCTTAACTTTTACTTGGTTTCCAAAAGAAGCATGTGAATTAGAGAGAAGAAAACTGGGGAGTAGAGTGGGAAGGTATTTTGGGGCCCATGGTCATTGTGGAAGGGATGGAAGATTTTAAGCCCAGGAGAAAACACAATTCATTAATTCTTCCACTGGGAAATAACTCCCTCTCATCTTGATAATGCTGAAAAGAACCTAACAGCTCTTGGATCAAAATGAATGGAACATCTACTTCCTTGAATTTCCAAGTATTCCTGGTATTCCACCCATCCCTCATTAACCATCCTTGGTCCTTCTATATGTACAGAAAATGCTGTGCCCCCAAAGCAGGTTCATGACCAGAAAAAAATCTGCTCCAGTTCATTGGCATCCTGTTCTTTGCAACTCACATTGACCCAGTGATGCCAGCCGTATCTTGGACAAGAGGCATTTCAGACCCAGACTGATGAAGTCCACTCCCTTCCTAGGGTTCACAAAAAGAAAACAGAAAGGAGGGAGTGACCTAGGTGCCCAGAGGTTGCTCAAGACCAACACAGACTGAGCTTTAAGGAGTGAACGCTGAACTGGTTCACTACTGTAGACCTGTGTGAGAGGGAAGAAAGCATCAGCACTGTCTTAGAAAATGCCTGAATCATTTCTTTTTTTCCTAGAAGCATAATTTCCATCTCACCTGGCTTGAGCTTCAGCCAGCCAGGAGTTTTTTTGTCCAGGAGTTTATCTCTCACAGGCATAGTGACATTGTGTGACAGGGCCTGTTGTGCCTGCTGAGAAGACGCAAACCTAGGGTCCAGCGGCTGATCCATAACACAAGAGTCACTGGTCTTTGCTATCTCCTCCCAGTGCTCAGTTCTGTGACTATGCTACAAGATTAGCTGTTCTCCCATAACATGCTGTTGTGCAGGTGGAGGGGAATGTGTTTGGTTTTTATTTTTCTAGAGCAGCTGTTTTCAGTTCCCAGATAAGGCTGCTCTTTGTTTCAAGTGCCTTTCCTCTGTTTCTCAGCACAGCTGTCTTCTGTAGAGCCAGCCTTGAGAAAAACATCATGTCTGAGATGATGTATTCAGCTGATCCTCACCATGACTAAAGTCTTCTGCACCTGCAGCATGAACTTGTCTCACTTGCCATCAAGAACTGTGCCTGTTCACAATACATGATGACAAACTTGTTATTTTCTACCACAGAGGAGTGTGTATAAACCCACAAAAACTTCATAGTCCCAGTCAATCAGAGCCATCATCAACCTTGTCTAGTCTTTTGATTGCAACACTGAGATGTGTAGGGAGCTAATGATCTGATTGCAAAAGATCCCTTTAATTTAGTAAGATTCCTGAAC
>NW_009709893.1:0-33553 GCF_000703405.1 Apaloderma vittatum | reverse complement strand
CCTGCTGAAGAGATAGGAACAATGCTTGTCCCTGTGGTCAACAAAAATGGAAGACACTGCAAAAATAAAATCTGGGTCTGGGCTAAGGATACATCATGACAGCCAGCTGGGTCTGGCATGTGATCAGGATGTCATGGTGGTTCAGAGAGAGCCACTGCAGGCAGGTATTAGCTGTAGCTACAGCTCAGATGACAAGGACAGTCCTGGATAATAGGATGGGATATCTTGCTGAAACCCTGAGAAATACCACAGTGGAAATAAGCAAATGTGTCGCAATCCACAAACTGGACCTTCTGCTGTGCTGCAGGCATATGCTTTTGTCTTCAGAATAAGTAGGATGCTTGTCAAGACTGTCTGTCTGTCTAGCCTCCAAACACGGGATGAAGAGACCTAGTACAGGCTTGGGGGTGGGAGTCAGGTACACCTGCCTATGGAAAGCTGGTTATCTCTGCAAAATGAGGACCACCTTCTCAAAATATGAACCCACACCTGAGTTTTCTCATGCTCTTTTAAATCACACTTGACACTGTAATACGTAACAGCTGACCCGGCTGTGGAGTTCAGTCTCCTGTTCCCTCTCCCTGTTGCCTGTGTTAGAGGCAGGAGTGTTTTTGATGGAGTATCTCTAAGTGGGCTTGCAATCCCTTTAGTCCTTGAACTCTCTCTGTGTAAGCTAGGCTGGGCTTATTAGTTTGATAGGTTTTCTTGTATCAGGGCAGAACTTGTTATGAGGGCCATATCAGAGTTCCTGTTGATGTTTCATTGACTTTTTTCCTCTTAGCTACAGAACAGCAGCAAATTAATTTTGTAGCATATATTTACAAGTTAATTGCAGTTTCACTGGAAGGTGGGAAACCTGAATTTGATAAATAAGAGAAGGAGGCACAAGAACATGCTTCCTCTGTCAGGCCTTAGCTCTGGGGTTCTTGCCTCACTCAGTAATCCCTGTCTGTTACAAAGAAGGTCAGGGTCTCACTGTGCTGAGCAAGCACACAGTTAAGAGACAGCTGCTGCCTCTGAAAGCTCACAGTCTTCAGCTGTCCTGGTGAGGACAGAGCAGATTTGCTTGCTAGATTATTGTAGTGTTGATTTTTATTGTTGGGGATTTCTTGATACACTTCATAGGTAGATGTTTCAGCCATGCTTGGAGCATCCCCAGTGCCAACAGAGGAAATGCCTTTTCTTCAAAGGTACCTGCTTGCTGTTTAACAATTACCTGCCTCTTTTTTTCTTGATGACTTGCTTCAGTTATGTTTTTCTTGATGGGCTTCAATGTGGTGGCTTTCAGATGTGATGAGGAAGGAATAAGCTGAAAGCAGAAGATGTCAAGCAATGGGTAAATGATGAGGGGAAGGAATTTAATACTCAGAATCACAGGAAATGAAAACCAGCTCCATTCATCTGCAACAACAAATAACTTGCACTCCAGTAAGCAGTTTGTCTTGTATTCTGGTTCCCACCTGCATCAGGGGCAAGAAGGAAAGTACTAAACCCCATTTTATCCTCACAGTAGAGATCAGAGGAAGGCAGAAATTAGACAATTTCCATATAGACGAAGCAGCAGACACAATTTTGTCATGTTTCAACCATCTACAAGAGACTTCAGAGCTCTGAAAAATTCTATGAAAGCTGTCAGCTGGGCTATAAAATGCAGAATCTAGTTAGCCAAGAAAGGCTGTGAACACAGCAACGGGGACAAGCATCTAAGGAGAAAGAAACACCCATCTGGCGGACAGGTACTGCCTTCAAATGCTGTGTGCTCCCAGCATGACAGGAATGACAAAAGACGCAGGAGTCCTGTTGAGGGTCCAGGCTGCAGCACAGGCGTGTACCAGAGCCAGCCCCAGGGCTTCGACAGGGTTCAAGGCTGTGTCATCAGCAAGACCTGGTTGCAGGCGCTTGACTTCATTCAGGTAACCTGAGTTGGTTTCATCTATGCAGGCTGTTCCCTGTTGCTGACCCAAGCACCCGTTTTTGGACTTTCTTTTACATCTATCTTGGCTTTTGAGGATATACACACATAACCTTCCTGAGTTTGAGAAGGCTATGAATATATGAAGCTGAGCATCTACTGCCCATCTAAAACCACTGTCTGATTGGGTCAGGGCTGTCTTCCAACCATGCACACAGCATGTTTATGAGTTGCACTCTGGTAATTTGGTGACAACAGGAAGAGAAGTGCCCCAAAATTCATACTGATTTTTATACATCGTTTTGCACAAATATCTATTTTATTTATGTATTTGTGAAGGAGACAAGTACAAGGAGGAGTACAAGTTTGTGTTCTAGCTTGTAATCTGTGCTGTCATGGATTTATAGGCTCTGACTGGACAAATGCTCTTTCCAAAACACTTGAGTTATTCATATGAGTAAGACCATCTGTGTCTATAAATGGTTATTGGGCCATACACACTCAGTGTACGGATTGCCATTAAATAGTATTTCCTTCACCTTGTAAAACTGGAAGGTGGAGAGGAAAAACTGTCATAAGGATGCTGCTCTGGGGATGAAGATGTATGAGTTCACTGTCAACATTTCCACCTTCAGATGGTGCCAAGATGTCCTATGGACTGGTCTCCTGATATCCTAGGTATTGTACTGAGGGGACACAGATAGAGTAGAAGACAACCACAAGGCAGTGTTTGTCAGTATGAAGGACAGTACCTCTGCAGCCTTATGGCTCCGAGTGTGAATGGAGGAGCAGACCAGAAGTCCATCCACTCTATGCTCCTGTACAAGTTCATTTAAAAGGAATTTTCCCCCAACAACTCTGAACCCACAATACCTACAGCACAAGCAAGATGCTGCCCAGATGTGCAGTGTGAAGAACCACCAATTTCGTTTCCAGTGTGTCACCTGCTAGTTTCATTCTGTGCCCTCCTGAGGTCTTATACTGGAAGATGCTGCCTGACCAAGCTGCATCTGATTTTATAGTCTTGAGTTGTACCTCTTTCAGCCACCTGCTTCCAGCCTGAAAACTACCTAGAGGCGCTGATATACTATCAGAAAAGCTAAGGAGGCTGATGTTAAAGAAGGATCACTAGATAATTTTCAAATGTATATTTAATGATAAGGACCAGACCAGCTGCTGCCACATTCCCCATGTGTTACCTTGGGCAAACCATTTAAACGTTCTGTACTCCAGCTCTTCTATGAGGTAAGGTAATAACTCTGCTCTCATCTTGGCTATTTAGTACCTTGGGGCACAATAGTCCTTTGCTATTTCTATGCAGAGTACCTTCTGTCACAATTATTGTCACGTAGACAACAAAGAAAGGCAGAACTGAGCTCTGTGGGCATTTCAATATTTTCCCTTGGGGGTCTTACCTTTTGAGCAGTCCTTCTTAATCCACCTGAGTCAGGTAAGGGCTCTCCGCCATTCCAGATAGTACTTCCTAAAATTGCCTTAGCAGTGGTGAAGCAAAAGAGAAAAAAAAGTCTGTAACAAAACCCCTTTGACATTTTGCAGCAATGGTATTAATAGTCCTAGCTATTGTTCCAGATCTGCCAATAATGTAACGTTTAAAGGGGAAAAGGGTGGGCAGAGGGGGCAGAGAAATCAAAGCAGACCATTAGGCTGAATGGTTATCTAGGCGGTTTGCTCTAGGCAAACAGTTAATCCAGACCTGGGAGAGAGCACTGGTAGTTAAAGCCCTTTAATGGCCTAAGTCCTATGATAATTAGTCCTGCCCTGGAGGTAGCTAAGTGAGCCACTCTAGCCTGAAATGGAGCTCATCCACTGCTGAGGCCATAATCCTCTGTGCACAATGAAAGCTGAACTAATTCACTGAGTAAACACTTTCTCAGTTACTTACACGCTGTCTTCTTTCAGCCTGACACCAAATAGATTCACTTCCAAGAGCTGGAAAGAAAAGCAACTTTTTTTTTTTTTTTCTAATAAAGCAACTGATCTTGGTTGAAATGCATTTGGATTTAGTATCCAAGGTATAACCTGGACAGATATCATCTCCTTTCTCCTGGCATCACACTGCAGCTCCTTTATTTTAGTCCATTACAATGGCAGAAAGAAGAAAGCCATTTCCCCATCTATTACCTGCTCTTTTCTCCTGCCTGTTTCTCTGAAAAGGTGGATGCTGGAGAAGGGCGGAAAGGCTTGTGTGAAGCTCATACAGAAATTTATGGCTCTTTTAATCATTGAGTTCTGTGCTCTCAGCTCTCCCAAAGGCTCAAAGTGGGGAACTTGGCATGGAGGAAGAGTAAATTGAAGTAGCGAGGAAGAAAACACCAAATATCTTCAACCATTGCAGAAAACACCATCTCTTTCTACTTTTTGATCTTTTTTTTAGTGAAGGAATGGAAATGCACATTGCCCTCTATAAAGACATGCCATGAGTGCCTAGCCTTCTCTGGGTGCATTTTAAGTTCATGTGTTCTTTGTAGCTCCCTTCACTGATATCCTGCTTCTGAACTCACCTGCAAGACCCAGCTCTCAATGCCCTCCATGTCCCACCAAAAACTGGGAAAGGGAACTAATCAGGGAGCAGAAGTCGTGGTGCCTCTGCCTGAAGGAACATGTACTCTAGGTTCTACTTCCCTGCAAGGACACACTGGGAGTGCTGGTGTCCCCGCTGAATGAGGATGCAGATAACCCATGTAACTGTCCCCTCTGATGCCGGCAGCCTGAAGCGTTAGGGGAGAAGAGAGTTGAAGATTTATGAGGGTGAACAATCCTCTGACTTCCTAAATCACTGTCACCCCATGAAGTACAATCAGAACACACAGGATAAAAAGGGAGAGGGGTCTTGCATGACACAGACACAAGCAGGGTTGTGAGGTTGTGGTGGTTTGACCCTGGCCGGTGGCCAGGTGCCCACACAGCTGCTCTATCACCCCTTCTTTGCTAGATAGGGGGAGAAAATATATTGAAGTGTCCATGGTTTGAGATAAGGACAGGGAGATCACCTGCATCTACTATCCCAGGCAAAATAGACTTGATTTTGGGGAAATAAGTTAGATTTATTACAGAACAAATCAGAGAAGAGCACTGAGAAACAAAAACAGATCTTTTAAAAAAAAGTAGCATCTTCCCCCTATCCCTCCCTTCTTCCTGGACTTAACATCAGTCCCAATCTATCCACCTCCTCCCCCCAAGTGGCGCAGGGGAACAAGGAGTGGGGGCTGCGGTCAGTTCATCCGATGTCATTTCCACCGCTGCTTCTTCCTCTGGGAGAGGGCTCCTCACTCTTCCCCTGAGTGAGGTCCCTCTCACGTGAGACCACCTTCACACATCTTTCTCCAACGTGACTCCTCTCACGAGAGACAGTTCTTCACAAACTGCCCCAACATGAGTCTCTCCATGGGGTGCAGTCCTTCAGGGGGAAAATGCTCCAGAGCGAGTCCCCCACGGTGTCACAGAAGTGCTGGCAACCAACCTGCTCTGGCGTGGGCTTCTGTCTCTCCATGAGCTAAAGGCTCTAGCAGCAACCTGCTCCAGTGCGAGTTTCCCACGGGGTCACAGCCCCCCTCAGGCACCCACCTGCTCCAGCATGGGGTCCTCCATGGGCTGCAGGTGGACATCTACACTCCGTCACCTTCATGGGCTGCAGGGGGACAGCCTGCTTCACCATGGTCTTCACCCAAGATGGGGGGACTCTCTGCTATGGCACCTGGAGCACATCCTTCCTCCCTCCTTCTTCACTGACCTTGGTGTCTTCACATATTCTCACTCCTCTCTCTCTCTGCCAGCTGTTGTGTGGCACAGTTCTCTTTTCCCCCTTTCCTAAATATGTTTTCACAGAGGCGTTCCTCTCCTCTCATTACTGATAGGCTCAGCCTTGGCCAGTGGTGGGTCCATCTTTGGAGCCGGCTGACATGGGCTTTATCAGACTCAAGGGAAACTTCCAGCAGCTTCTTGCAGAAGCCACCCCTACATCCCCCCGCCCCGAAAAACCTAGTACAGAAGTTCACAGTGTTATCATCTCTTGTTCTTCTCACAACTTGCCCTGTCTCCCTTAAAGCCTCAGATTCTGGAGTCACATGAATACACCAGGCTTGATACCATCTGATGGAGAACACCTGCTTAAAAATACATCTCTACTGATTTAAGATGTAGGAGGCAAGTGAAATATGTTTTAAAGTCAGGGTTATCTTATTGCCTTTAGAGGTGAACAAGGTATTTGTTTACACCTGAACTCTTGGTTTAGGCTCATGTTAGAGTCTACAGAGAGAAATGGACGCTTCTGGACCACAGTCCACCCCATCTCAAGATGGTTTGATGAATTGTACTCCATGAAGGCATGTTTGTCTCCCTGAGCTGGAATACGAGTTTGGACCTCCAGCTCAGCTATTGACACTGTCAGTATTCAAAGGTAGGTGAGAGAAATCACACCCCAAAAGTAGTGCTGTGATTTCTTTAAAGCAAATAACATGGATTGGGGGTTGATATGTGTCTGGCACCACCTCTCTACAACTTTTGGTCAAGACATAACTGAAAATGACTGTCTGGTTTTGTGATTCACTCTCCACCTCTCAAAAGTCTCCCTTGGATGCTGTCAGTAGATCTTCCACTCCACTGGCCAAGATTTGTCTGACTCTCAGGAAACTGCAAGGATCTTTACTTGGGTCAAGCAAAAAATGCATTGTATGTGTGTTCTCTTTACATAAGGACCTCCAGATCTGTGTATTACAGAGCAATTTTGGACCTCCAATGTAGGCAAGATTTCAGTTGTTTTTTCTTCCAAAATCCCTCTTTTCCAAAGAGGGGATTTTGAGGGTACTTGGTGACCTTCAGTGGTACAGAAGAAAAGATAGAGACAATTCTGTCTTGCCTTGAAAAAGAAGAAAAATAAAACCTTGATCTAATTTCATACTTCCAAAAAAGAAAGATAAACATAAAAGAATCTGCCAAAGAAAAAAGTCTTGTAATCAAAGGAGAAAACCAATAGAATTTATTTGGTTTTTGGACATTTAAATGCACTAAATTCAAAATCATCTAGAATTTGGACCACCCGGGAAAAGAAACAAAAAAAATATAATGAAAGCTTCATCAGTGCTCTTTGTGGTCTACCAGCAATACTATTTTTATGAACAGCAAGTCATGGCATACAAGTTTGTGAGAACAGGCCAACAATGGAGTGGAAGGCAGGGTCCAGGCAGGGGTCAGACCACTCTTTGTGGTATGCAAGGCAACTCAGTGGCGAAGTTCATCCCTTACCTATGACTAGGTTTGCTGGCTGGTCATTCTCCATGTGAATGATAGAGAAGAGCAAGCTAGATAGTTTTCCTTCTTTGCTCCCAGGCCATCAGGGAAGCATGTCCCGCCTTCAAGGATCCCAACACCCTAGAGAACATGGAGGACCAGTGTAAGCTGGAAGATCCCATGATTTAAAAGCAGACTGCTTCTCTCTCTCATCTACACCAGGACAGACATCCCTATCTCCCTGGTTTTTCTCATCCTGTGAGGCATGAGTTGTTGAGTTGGTCATTACTTGGAGGCTTTGAGAGGAACCATGGGCTCCAGTCAGTAAAGTAGTGATGGGGAGAGAACAGAAGAAATGGTCTCCAAACCTCTTGAACTGAGTGATGAGAGAGAAAAGGCATGCAGGCCTATTTTATGAATGCTCTTACAGCATAAAATGTGGTGGTGAGTGTTATTACTAGTGTTGCTTGGAGCTAGTAGGAAAAAGATCATTCTGAAGTGTTTGTTCAGAGATATTTTTTTTCTTATGTGAGGAAAATGGAAAGAAAATGGGGGGAAAAAAGGGAAAACCCCCACATCCTCTCTGCATCAGTAGCTGCTTCTGTCTCCAGGCTCTATGGCAATGATACCTCAACCCACCCATTCAGCAGTCCATTATCACTTCCCTCCTTCCATTATTCCCCTTCAACCTTATCAGATATAAGCATCGTCTCAGATGCTCCAATTGGAGCCTTGTAATTGTCCCTGGTTAGAGCTCGATAGCACCTTGAACTGCCAGAGTAATCTCTGCTTTTTAAAAAACGGTCTTTGCAAGGAGATGATGCTAGAATTTGCCTGTGGCTATGCAGGATCTTTAATAGCTAACTCTTTTCTCTCTCCCTCTCCCGAACTCACAGATAAATGGGAAATTTCTTTTTCTTTTTTTCATTTATTTATCCTCAGCCTTTTTACACTGCCTGTTAGGCAGCGATCACAATATTTATTACAGTGTTTGCAATATTATTATTACTAGCTCCTGAGGGCACATGGTGGAAGAAGTGGGTGGGGAAAGTATAATAATGTTAAACAGAAGTCGTCTCCAGGGGAGGGAAATGGAAATGGCATTTTCTCAGGCATGAGGAAAGAAGCCGGACTCCAATAAACTGCCTCTTTCTCCTTGCATCTAGGTGAGATTTAGGCCAGAACACCACTATCGCCAAGTGTTTCTTAATTGGGAAAGGAGCCTTTATTTACTTTATACTGGGAAACGAATGAGCAAAAGGTACAAAGTCCATTTCAAAGAGCAGGTGAGGAGGATCTTGGTGTTGCTTTGCAATCCAAGTCCCACCAACATCTCTAAGATAACACTACCTCGTTACCCAGCCAGCACCAAAAATGGCAGACGAGTTGAAAATCTGCTCCCACGGACTAAACCCTTCCTTTAGTGAAGATCGACCTCAGGAGACTGAGAGGTGTGTGGCAGGGATGAGGTTATGGCTTAAACTGATTGTTTCTTTCTAATAAACAAGGCCAAACTTTCTGGTGATGTGTGCCTCCTCCATGGACGATCTCTAGATGCTCATGTTTTGCCTCCTAAATTGACCCTCAGGCTGCATTTTTCATTTTTCTGTTTACAAAATGTCACCTGAAAATTGCTGCCCATCGTTTAATTGCAGACCTTACACTTGGATGCCCATATCTGTGAGGTTCCATGAAATCTTCATTGTTATCTGGTCTTTTATTTCTCATATTTACACCTGGTAGAAAACCCTTGCTGCTTTTTCCTTTAAAAGTGATTGCAAAGGGGAAAATGAATTAGTGCCAGTTGTTGCTTTATGATGTATATCTGAAATACGAAGGAGTGAAAAAATCATTGAATTCTGAGGGTGCTTCTGTACATTTTAACATTAGATGGTGTGGACAAGTTATTTTTTCCTCTAACTCTGTATGGAACATTTTGGAAGATGTGGGTTTGCATCATTTGCAACAATTTGCAAGGGAAACAGCTAAATTACAGAGTGTTTATTTGTTGAATCTGGTTCAGAGGTCCACAACCTCAGAGAAATGACATGACATTTTGAAAATGCTATATAACAAATTATCCACAGGCAGATATAAAATTCTTTTTCTTTCCCTTCATGCAGGACCCATCAAGCCACAATGGAGACACCACAAAAATATATCAGTTGGACTGTTTCCAATGCATTTATAAAAGCACATGAGTTGTGATTACTTCGGTACTAAGCCTGTCCCAGGAGATGGGATAGAGGATCGCTGCGGCATGGAGAAGAAGGGCATGAATCACAGCACTTCTAAGGATGTGCCACAACCTGTCAGAGAGGGGAACACACGTTCCAAAACACACTCCATCTTTGGGTAATTGCTTTCCTCTCATTACGCATCCTAAGTTTAAAAAGATTTCCATTGCAGCCCCAGTAATTGTGTCCCTCCTCCTGATAAGGTTGATCATGTGTTGTTATGGGTGGCAGCAAAGGTCATCTTCTGGACATCTCTTGGGTATAGAGTTTGTTCATAACAGAGGGACATGTGTATCCTACCACTCAGCTAGAGGTTAGGCTCAGTCAGAGCTAGAAAAGCTGAGATTTACAGATCAGAGTTTTGCATTCAAATGGAAGAGCTGGATCTATACAAGCGATCATAACAGTGACAGGATCTCAGAGTCCTGGGCTATAAATCAGCCTCTTGTATCCTGATGCAAAGAAAAGATTTGTAAATAAACATCTTTTTTTTTTTCTTTTCCTTAAAACTTATTGGCATGACTTGTGATTATGTTTTAGGATTTGTAAATCTGTTTTAGGATTTGTAAATCTATTTCCTAACTTCTAAGCCAATTGAATGTTTCAGAAGTCAGTCAGAGAGTTAAATCTGATGTGAAAAGTCATGGTTTGTAAATCAAACTGCAGTTCTTAGGTTAGCTGAGAGGATTTATGAATCTGGATGGATGTATCTAAATCTGGTTTATAAAAGTACTGATTTATAAATAAAACCCCAAAGTACGACTTTGCTCCTGGCAGGTGATGAGTCAGGAGGTGCAAAATAGCCATGACAGGGACATCCAGCACTGTCTATCGCAGGGACCCTGGACCATCCCTCAGCAATCCCAGATTTACCCTCCACTGAGAAAACAAAAGCTCATGGCCTCTGTATCACACCCAGTACAGTGGCAAAGCATTTGAGTGCTGGTCATCAAAAAGAGAAGTTGCCTTCCAGCTGTTCTTGAGAGCTCGGTGAGGCCACCAGGACCACCTCACCGGCACAGGGTGAGTACCACCACCTTCCCCACTGGCACAGAAAGCCCTGCATCCTCTTTACTGGCCCCTTAGCACCCCAATTTCCACCAAGGCCAGGGGTGACTGCTGGCAAAATACTGTGCAGCTTCAAAAGTTTTACGGTATAAAAGTGTCTCTTATGTAAAAAAAGAGAAAAAAGGGGGGGAAAAATCAAATTTCTACAGTTCTAAAACTTTTTTTAAAGCATTTAAATTTTAAGCTGGGGATTTATAAATGGGCTATTAAAGTTTAAGAGTTTCATTATAGTTTTTTTTAAAATCATAATTACTTTAGGTAGGGGAGGAGGGATAGATCTACTTTATTCCTAGAGGAAACTATACATATATATGAAGTATCTATATAAAAGCTGGAACTGAGCTTATATTAATACAGTTTAACTGATATTCAATAACTTCACCCTCCCTTTTTCCTATTGTCCATATTTAAATACTTCAAAAAGAATTCTAATCAAGTGGAAATTAATAGGGGAGGAAAGACTGGGGTAGCAGGAGAGGGCTCTAATCCCACTCTCTCTTAATATTTCAAAGTCTCTTTTATTTTCCTAATAAAAAAAGAGAGAGCGAGAGGGAGAAAGTGGAATTAATCCAGTGCTCTGAACTGTCCTCTCGTCTTACTGATTTAAATAAAATCCAACAGCACATCACACCAGCAGTCCATTCCTGGCCACGTGCCAGGGTGGGCTCTCACATCCTGACTTTCCCTCCCCACCTTCCCCAGGAGGTGGCCACCCTCCCTGCTCCCCACCTGCAGCTTGGAAGGGGGTGCTCGCCTTCCTGGGGGCTTTGGGGTGCCCTCCATTGCTGCTCTGCCCTTGCCATGAGGGCAGCCTCACCATCTGGTGGGATTTGATGCAAGTTGTGGCGGATTCCGTGTGTGCCCAGACCCCCAAGGACCCAGTGTATCCCTGCACACAAAGGTCTTGAACCCATGGGTGCCTTCTCTGTAGGACCTGGCAATGACACAGGAGCAATGCTGGGGTCAGATCAGGACAAGGCTCATAGTGATCTGGAGGAAAGGGAAACTTACGTGGATCTTTCTGTGGCAAAGACAAAGGAAGCTAAACATTCTGCGTGGGTTTTCTTGATTTTTCCATTGTTGGTGTGTTAAGCTGCTCACTGAAGATGGAGAAGCAAACCCTTTGACGACACCAGCCTGCATGGTTCCTCCTTGCAGCCCACATACTCCAGAGCCAAGTGTCTGGATTTAAAACAGACACCCTGCCTGGTGTAGGGTGTGCTCAGTCTTGAAAATTTCACATTAAGTACTCTGCAAAAACTGAAGGCAGCCTTGTTAAAGTGCATGGAGCAGAAGGATGTAACGTTTTCGTCTGAGCAGTAAATAAGTGTTTTATTAACCAAGCAACGCACACTAGATGGCATACCGCTCCCTGCCTACTGCTCTTGTTTTATATTATTATTATTATACTTGTGTTAAGACAGCATCCAAGTTTGGACAGTACTTTCCTAATGCAAGCAAGACTCCATCCTATCACGGGTGGGTGGGTGTGTAGGGGATCAGCACATGTCCAAAATCAAAGCTCAGCCTGGCAGAGGTGACCCATCTCTGCTGAAGCAGGTGCGGCATGTCAAACCCCATCCATGGAGACTCTTTTCCTTCTTCCCATTTTGTTCTAAAGGGACAGTCGATTGCTGTGAAAGCTGCCTCTCTGTTAGGAAGAAGGAGCTGTCAGGACCCCAGTACATCCTGGCAGTTGCAATACATAACAGCTGTGGCAATGTGGAACAAGATGGCAGGGTCCTCCTTTGAGAAGATACCTTGAAAAGCTTTAATTTCAGCTGACCAATCTAGTTAACTGACAGGCAGTCAAACAAAACATTTCCCCAAACAATTTATTGTAGATTTTTTATCTTTATTTCTTTATTTTGGAAGCTTTCTGTTGGAAAAAAAAAAAAAGCTGTCTTCTAAATTTCTCAATCTCATTATGCAGAAAGAAACACGCGTTATACATGATACTAAGCTTCAAGGCTTAACTTACTATATATGATGTTGACCATGCAGTCTTATTTTACCTTATAAATTGCTGAACAATGAATAACTTGTGTAAGAAATATACAGATCTGAGCAAGCATTTTCATATAACTACTCTAGAATTTAAGAGAAAAGCAGATGAGAAAAAAGAGTGCTATGGTTTCAAAGCATTTCAAGAAAAATAATGGCGTCAAAAACCAGTCATAGCAGAGAAGGCATGAGTTCAGATGACAAGGATAAAGAATTTTCTGTATGTTTCTAAGCCTTTAGTTTCTTCAGAAATTCAACCAACAAAACAAAAAAGATGATACCTACTCCAAACCCACCAAGGACAAAAAGTTTCAAATAATGTTATATTTCTGTCTGTAGTATCTTTTCATGCCTAGTTGGAAATGCATGTTGCCTCTGCCCAGAGCTGATAACCAGCTAATAACCTACAATGACCCAGCTGGGCACTCAGGGGAGGGAAATCATACCCAAGGTGTTGGTAGCAAATATAAGCACAGGGTTGAAAATAATAGAAGAGATTCAAATTCATAAGAATTTTACTAACAGCACATCGAGAAGAAAATTATTGCAGAGCCTGTCTATTTTACAAGAGGGAGAAACAGTACGGCCATGATACTGTAAGACACTGGTGGAGTTGAGCGAGGCCAGGCAAAGGGACTGGAAGGTGATACCCATTACACAGCAGCAAGTAGATCTGAAAATGTTGGCTGCCATTACGAAATGCTCTTACCAAGCAAGAGGGGAGGTGATGCTGAGCTGGTCAGACTGGCTCCCAGCCAGCCAGCCACCTTTGCCACAGGAGGGACAGGGACAGCCCAGAGGGATGAAGACCTCCTTCCCAATTCAGGAACATTTGTAAATGGAAAAAATGTTATTGGAAAAGTTTGGGTGGTTTTAGATTTTTTTTTTTAAGCCAGCTAATCTTGGTTTAGACGCCTTACAGAAGACCTGCTATTTGTAACCTTGTTCTTCCCTGTTCACCAGCCTCCTAACCAGACTTACAACCCCCATGAGACATCAGAACCTCATCCCTACCTACACCAAAGCAATGTGGGGCAGGAGATCCCACAGCTCTGGCCCCATGGAGGGAACAGCATGTGAATGGCAGCTCTTGCACACCTCTCTTGCAATGGGATCCATCATCTCCTTAAGGGCTCGTCTTATTTTATCAGCTACAAATGCTCTCAGCTGACTTGTTCGGACATGATGCTGAACCTCAGGTGACATGAAAGCAATCTGCAAAATGCAAAACCTTCAGATCAGAAATTTCGAGCTCTTCCTGGTCTGTGACAAAAGCACCAGGTCTGCGGGAAAAAAAGGTTCAAAAATGTCAGGATTTTCCCAAAGGATCAGAATTCCAATCCTGGTCAGTTTTTGCTGCTCTAAAGAGACATGAGAAAAAGCAAGAAAGCATGTCATCTCTATTTTACTATTTTGCATCACTTATGCTGTGTCTCTGATCCTCTAAGACGTTGCATTGCTTCCTTCTCTGATCAGAAGGTCCATACTTGCTTACAAAATAAAATGAGTCCTTCTTCTCTTCCCAAGAAATTTACTGCCTGTGGTCACTACCCATTATCCAAATTATTTAAAAGTCAGGTAGGAGAGAACTTTCAGCGCAAAGATTCTTCCCAGGATTCAGGCAGATGTTAAGAGTGCTCTCTCTCTCATGGCAATGCTCTCACAAAGAAAAACTTGATCCAACCGGTTATCCACCAACAAACAAACAAAAGATTTTGCCAACAGAATTGTGACCTGGCGTGGTCTCTTTGCAGAAATGCTTTGGATACAGCCTTCCCATGTTTGCATACTTTCTCGTCTCAGCATTTCTAAGACAAGTTTTACCAGCGTATCTATGCTCTGTTTAGTTGCTGTTCTTGGTGGGAAAAGGCTTGTTGCTGCCTGAACCAGAAGTAATAAGCAACTCTCATAGCACTTAGTCAGGGTGGGCCAGCTCCTTCAGCTGGAGCCAGTGCTTGTTCCATTTACACGCGTGCACATAGGTACACTCCTGCACATGCAAACACATGGACATCTCACACACACAAACAAATATCCATATGTCAGAAGACTCATCTCAACACAAACCGATTTGAACCTGGGGGAAAGGCTGCTATGTAACCGCAGGAATAAAAGATAAAGTGATGTGAATACGATAACCCATAAACCTCAGAAAATTGTCCAGTTAGGCAATCATTTTACCGGAGAGAGAGGAGGAAATAGTTTTTTTCTTAAAGAAAAGGTGTTTTAAAATTGAAAGTCATTAAAGAAGGCTAGCTGACACATTTCTGTATTCTTTGAAGAAGTATATCTGTTTCATTTAATGCACTGTCCAATTAAAAAGAAGTGGTCCCTTATTACAGATATGATTTATTCTCTGATAAACCACTGATTTATGGCTCACTGGGGTATATATTTAATACTGTCAAAAAAAAAATGAAAGGACACCCAAAACTATCTGCAGTGCTACAGTGACTCAGTCTGAAAAGGATCTGAGGAAGCAAAGACCCCTGGGAGTTAAATGTAATCTTTGCCTGGGATGAAGGTGCAGAGAACTGCTGATCTTCACAAAAGGATCCTTTGCCACTAGCCCCAGCCACCCTACGCACGCAGACACACACACTCTTCCTCTCCTCTGCCTCCTCTTCCTGCACCCTATTCCAGGAGCAGGGCATGAGCTGCCACAAGAAAGTGCAGGTTTTAAACAGAAATTAAAAAAAAAAAGTATTGTTGGAGTTCTCCTCCTAGATTCTGAACACCAGCAAAGTGGTGCCTCTTGGTACCTGCAGAAAATAATAATTCATTTCTTAATCTGTAATTTAGAAAAACAGTTGTAATTTTCTGTAGGTAGCTGATGAATCCTATCTATGGATTTTTAAGTGCTTTTTTCCCCAAATTTTAAAACTCATTTGCAGATGGAGAAACAGGTGTTCAGGGTAAGGAAAGTGCTTTGCTTCAGTTGCCAGCACAGTTAGCAGCAGCCTTGAGAAGGGACAGCAGGATTTCTCCATAGGTGGTACCCAGGCTGCATGTGAGTTTTTTCCAGGTTTCAGCTTCTTGGTCCTACTTTACAGAAAACCTCAAAAAGAGGAGCTATGGAGCAGGGTTCATCTTCTCCCAGGGCAAGAATTTGAGAGAGGTTGGGAACTTGCTTCTGTCTGTCACTAACAAGGAGAGAACAGATTGACTCACCAGAGACATCTGCATCAGGGATTCTTGAACTCCAGACACCTAATGCCACTCAGAGTATAGAAAATCTCACCCCTGCCTCCCAGCAAAGAATGATGACAAAACCAGGAGTCATGATAACATGCATAAACGTGAGTTTCTGCAAGGGTGGGAACTAGGATGAAGGCCCCTGTTTTGATGTGCGTGCAGTGGAGAATTTTTGTGTGCAAAATCCAAGCTCTACTTCATTTGTTTGATGAGCAGAGATGGGCCTGATGAGAAGTAACAGACAAAGTAGTGCATCTCTTTATTTCTTACTTCTCTCTAGATATACCTACCCTAACCCAGAAAATCTGTACCGGTTCGAAAGTAAAGGTGTGTTATATTTTCTTTAGCATAGCACACCAAAACTGTCTATTTTCTTACAGCTAGCACATGAGCTTGGATCAAGGATCATAAATTCAAGATAAAGAACTATCTTGTAAGTAGAAAGAAAGCCTTACGAGTGATTTGCCTCTACCTGTTTCTCATGAGCTCTAGTAAAATCCAGTTTGAAAAAAAAACACCTCTGAAAAGAAGTGATGACATTTTAATTTTCTGGAAAATATTTAATCACTTTCTTCCTAGATTGGGGAAAACACCCAGGTTACAACCCCATACAACATGGCAATACCATACTCAGGGACATTCTCCACTGAAAGCAGGGGTGTGTGTTGGTGAAAACAGGTCATGGGACAACACCCATACTGCTGGTGTTGGCAAAGAGACATAGCGGTCTCAGGTTCCTATAAGACTTCCAGATACATAAGGAGATGACTGATAAGTAGTGGCACACTGGTCAAATGTTCCTGCTCTCACAGCTGTGGAGTCTTTTTCAGATAGGCTGCCCATCCTGCTCCTCCTGAAGTCTCCTTGCTCTTTGGACAGCTAAGCTGTTTCATTGTGACCTTATGAAGGAGACTGTCCTCCTCCCTCCACTCTGCCCCAAGCTATCAGGCAGGTTTGAGCACAGAGTATACCGCACGATGGGCCCTCCTGAAGTGATTCACCACACGGAGCATTCCACATCCAGCCAAGAAGTGTTAACTGTTTTTTCTAGATACCATCAAATACATTTAAACAAGCCTGATGCTTGAATGCCTTTGCATTGGGTGTGTTATACATAAAATACGTTAAGTCAGTGATAGTGCCCTTATCTAAAGACAGAAGCCAGCAAAATTTCATCCGGTGCGCTTTGTCAGATTGTTCCTTGACACAGACAGCCTGCAGCTGGCTATGATGAGCAGTTGATTGCATCTGGCTCTGGTGAGAGGAGGTGTTCACTCTCCCCAGTCGCTGTGCCAAGTAAATGAATGGGAGAGCAAAGAGCAAGGCCAGGTGGGTCCCATGGGTAAGCTGCATTTTGGCAGGACAGACTGTGCGAGTGTGCTCTGAAGACAGGTTTGAGATGGGTCTTTAAGGAAGAATTACAACCCTATATTCTTCTATTCAGCCAGCAAAATGAGAAAGCAGTATGTTCAGGAGCTATTTAGCTCCAGTGCTGATACCCTCCACGTTGCCACAGCTGCATGAAGCTCCTGCATCTCGGATGACCTTCTCAACATTGGAAGCTATGGGCAGTACCATGCAGACTTTGTCTTGGTCACTAGAGCTCCTGGACAAGGAATTTGTCTTCTCCAGTCTCTGCTGGGTAGGAACTCCATCTCCCTTGAGCAATATCCCTCACAAATAAGCAATCTCCACAGAAGAACCTAAATCCTACTCAAGCGCCAAACATCACAATCATTCCAGCAAAGATATGGCTTCTTCACTTGTAAATGCATTTGTGACCCTGCCTACAGTTCATCCATAGAGCCACAGGTTTTGCTGAGTCTGACCTGACTTCCCCAGGGAAGTCCTTCCCCTCACATCCCCCAGGGATGTGACAGACCCACAAAACCTGACTTTGCCCTTTTTACGGAGTTGGAGTTTGGTTTTCTCCTCATCCCCCATTTCAGTGTTGAAACAAAGGTTTGAGATATAAGTCTGTACCTTGGGGTCATTTCCACTATTCGGCCAGTTTTGTGCATGGTGGTGGCAAAGTCCTGCAGCCTCCCTGTCCTTCGCAGTTTCCCTGCTGTACCCGGGAGGTGACAGCACTGCTTGCCTCAGAGGGATGCTGGAAAGATAAACACCATGATGCATCTGGCGATCATGGGAAGGGAAGCAGAAAAGCACCTAGGCTACAGGATACAGGCACAGGAATTATCTGAAGGCAGAAAAGGGGTTATCACTCCAGAACGAGTCCATCTCTGCTGAACTAGGGAATATTTGACACCATAAAAGTCTGTCCTTGCTGCACCCTCGGTTCCACCACCAGCATGCACACAGTACATGCATCCACTCATCTGTCCACAAGCCTCTTTTCTCTTATGTTCACCTCCTTCCACTTCCAGCTGACTTTTGGCTAATTTGAGCACTTGGAAATAAAGTCATCAGGTGAGCCTCAGATGTGCTGTGACTTCTTCAAGGTGAAACCCATAGTCAAAATTGTATCTGCAGCTCTCCTTTAGAGCTGTTTCTGCAGCTTCTACTTCCAGTGCCACTCACAGCCAGGCAATTTCTTCATTAGCCAGAGCATTTAATGAATTACATGTACACCTCTTAGGTTCTAGGCACCTCATGCCAGTTGTAAAACCCAGAGACTGGAACTGAGTACACTTTCCAACCACTGCAAATGTGGTCCTGTGAAATGTTCCTGTGAAACTGGCTACCAGAGAAATTGATCCTGGAAGGACCAACACAAGCAAACACATCTTTGGCATAAGTAACTACAAAGGAGAATGACACAATTCTTCACAATGGTGCACAGGAGGCCAAGGCTGGTGGCATTTATAAAAGCAGGTAGAACCTAGTAGCTGGGCTAGCCAGCATAGTCATGAGAAGGACTCACCTGTAGAGAAATATGGGGCTTCTCCCAGGCCCCTTTTTTGTAAGAAGCCATCCAAAGAAAGGCAACTGGTCTGCTTTTACCATCACTAAATAAGCCCTGCTAAGAAACTCCATAAAGAACCAAGAACTTGCTCTTCATCTCCTCTCCCTCTCTCCCCCTCTCTTGCCTTCTCCCACCTCAGAAAGTAATCTCATCCTTTCGTCACATATTATTGAAATCCCAGCTCTTAAAAAAAAACCTCTCATTTTTTTGCCCAGACTGAGAGCATGTCATTCGGAAGTGATGTGCAAGGCAGGAGATAACCAGGTAGAACTCAGCGATTCGCCACAGAAAATGGCTCCATGTATGGTTGTAATGCTATCAGAGTCCGTCCCTCAATAGCTCTTTACCGCTCCCAAGCTCAGAATCTGCTGATTCAAGAACTTTGCCTGTGCGGGCAGAGGAGGAGGGGACAGGGCTGGGGGGAGATGGGGAGGTATATAAAAATACAGCATTTGCGATCTGGACGGAACACATAATAATGCAAAGGCTCTGCTTTCTTCTCTTTTTTTTTTTTTTTTTTTGGTGATGCCGGAGAAGCGGCGCATAGTTCCCCCTGCTCTCTCTCTCATTCTGTGTCCTCATTTCATGCTTTAGTTGTGCTGATTGGGAGGGCTGAATCCCCTCGGCTAACTGCTTAGTACAAAACAGTTGCACTCCCGTCTGAAATGGAGAGAGGTTAGAGGCTAACTCTGTGCAGACAGGGGATTTTGCAGAGGCAAATGGGGTCTCTGAGGGGATGCAGCTGTGTGAGTCTTCAGACTAGGAGGTCTCCCATTGCTGAGGAGTTTGGAGAGAAACATCCCACACAGTTCTCATTTAACCAGAAATATTATGTCTGTGCATGTGAAGCAGAAGATACCTCTTTCTGTTCAGCAGCCTTTCTTTCAGATGTGGTGATGCACAAGTCTTTTGAGCACACACAGAGAAGGAAATAAACCCCAGCTTTAAACCGCCAAGTGGGTAGAAGGTGGGGCAGAGATAGACAAGTCTGTACAGTTGGGGCTCCACCAACACCTCTGACAATGATAGAATCGTAGAATCACAGAATCATAGAATCACAGAATGGCTTGAGTTGGAAGGGACCTGAAAGATCATCTAGTTCCAATCTTCCTGCCATGGGCAGGGACACACACCACTAGACCAGGTTGCTCAAAGCCCCATCCAATCTGGCCTGGAACACTTCGAGGGATAAGGCGTCCACAGCTTCTCTGGACAACCCGTTCCAGTGTCTCACCAGCCTCATAGTAAAGAACTTCTTCCTAAAGTCTAATCTAAATCTACCCTGCTCTAGTTTAAAACCATTGCCTCTTGTCCTATCACCACATGCCCTTGTAAAAAAGTCCTCTCCAGCTTTCCTGTGGGCCCCCTTCAGGTAACAGAAGGCCGCTATAAGGTCTCCCTGGCGCTTTCTCTTCTCCAAGCTGAACAGACCCAACTCCCTTAGCCTGTCCTCACAGGAGAGGTGCTCAAGAGAGGACAAATGGGTCTGGCGGCTTAGAGAAGCTTTTTTCCTCTCTGACAGATCCTCTGCTGTGTGGTTTTTCTGTGAAGTGCATGGCTGCAGGGTCAGGCAGCTGCTTGCTGCTTTGCTTGTTGTCCTCTGCACAGGTGTATCCATCATCACCCCTCTGTAGCTGGGAGATTTCACCCCCATCCACCCTTCCCATCCAAGGTGAACTGGCAGCCAGACTTGGCCTTAAGTTTCCTGTCAATTTTCTAGTTCTCACAAATTTAGGAGCCGTCAGCAAAGTAAAGGAGGATCACAATACCATACATGGAGAACTGCATAATCTTGAAGACGAGAGTAAAGGAAATGGGATGAAATTTAAGACTACTAAATGCAAGGTCATGCACTTGGGGATTAACAAGAAATTCTGCTCTAAACTGGGAGCTCATCAGTTGGAAATGAGAGAGGAGCAGAAAGATGTGAGTGTATTAGTTAACCAGAGGATGTCTACAAGCCACCCATGAGTTGTACAATGAAAAAGAAAGGGCCCTAGCCTTTTTTGGGTGAAGTGTTACCAGTTCAGACCAGTAACACGGCAGCAGTGTGCTATATGTCTTGGGCAAGATTTCACCCGGCTAGTTCCCTGCATGGAAGACCTTGTCCAACCCAC
This sequence comes from Apaloderma vittatum, assembly GCF_000703405.1. NCBI lineage: Eukaryota > Metazoa > Chordata > Aves > Trogoniformes > Trogonidae > Apaloderma > Apaloderma vittatum. The sequence continues at coordinate 12,847 of NW_009709893.1, read as the reverse complement.
AGGGATGAGGCTGAAGAAGGGGCAGGGGAATAGAGAGGTGGTGTTAAGAAAGGAACTTAACAGCTCTTGGTTTGTCTAATAAATAGCTTGTTGAACTGTCTGAGAAAATATATGAATGCTTTTTCTCACAGAAAAATAGAACAGCTAAAAGACACTGTTGGTGCCAGACCAAATGAAAATAACATGAAACAATATATTTTGGAAATTACAAATATATATCTGTAGTATCAAAGCAGGGAAACTGTGGAGTGTAACCCACTCTGCCTGTTCCCAAGAAGGGAGGTGTACCTCCATGTGCAGCATCCCATTTGAGTGCCTGGCCATGGGTGGCAGCCCGAGTCAACCTCTAGAGTAGAGATACAAGACTGAACAGGTGAGTTAGGGGTACTGGAAACTCCCTCCAGATTAAAGTTATCTCCTAAATTGTGGAAATTTTCTCAGCGGCAGGGAGATAAACAACTTTCCATCAGTGTTTTCCAGAGCTGGTATGGTTAAAGCAGATGCTGACCTTTCTTACCAGGAAAGCTGCTTTCCCTCTGTCTGCTTTTCCCTCTCTGCTCTGTGTTTATCGAGTTCAAAAAAAAAATCTGAATATAAAACAAAGGGATACCAAGTGGTACCTGTGAGGTACCTGTGAGGGTATTTTTATAGTTATATTATTTTTTTAACTATTTCCAGTGAGGTTAAAACCTCAGCTGAGGGCATACGGAAGACTTTTTTCAGGCTGCAGCAAAGCCTTTAGCCATGCATTTGTGCACACACGTGCACACATCTCTGTCACGGACTGTCACCTTCCCCATAGCCTGGATGGGTGTCTCGGTCTTTGGGGGCCGCCCATCCTACAGCACTTCATGTTCTGCAGTCGCCTTCCACAAGGTGCCATGGGGGATTTAGTGTAAGGGCCTTGGAATAAAATGCACACTGGGAACAGGTTTATGCTCTGTATTTACTGGCACAGGAGCAATGTTTCAAGCTGTGCTAAGGGGGTTTTGCCATCTTCTTTAGTAGTTCTCAATAAAGCATTGCGTCTTTAACCTCGCTGCCCTTTTGCATTGCTTTTCCTCTCAAGAACCATATCCCTTTAGGTATCTCCCAAGCCTGTTCAGAACTTTACTAGACATTTCCTAAACTGCTTTGACCAACCTCTTGTTTTAACTAGTTTCTCAAATGTGGTGAACAGCACTTCTGTCTGAGCAGCTCTATCCCAGCCTCTGCCAATTGGAGGGTGTTGCAGTTTCTGGCTCATCTGCACAGAGGGTTTTGTGCCTGTGATCAGCCATGAAGACAGGCAATACCAAACGACAGCGACATCACATTTATGTTTATCATAGTGGTATTGGTTATATGTACAAGCCATGGTTCATGGTTTGTGTTTAGCCAGGATGGAGCAGCAGTATCCAACCCCAAACCACACACACGCTCCTTTGACCTGCCAGGGGATTAAGGATCACAGCATCAAGGTCCTAAACTGAGGTGAAAGAAATGTCAGGGTTGAGTCTGAAGCCCAAAATAAAGGCCTTCCAGACTACTCTCAAGCACTATTTTTGTGCCCTCTTCGGTGACTTCAGCTAGTTGACTCCCTTTTTTCACAGCCAAAAAGTCCTGCCAAGAAGAAAGTCTTCAGGGCCTGTTCACATTCCAGCAACACTCTGGCCTCCAGAAGTCCTTTTCACAGCACACAATATGGCATTGTGATTAGATATAAACCGAAAGTGTATTTCCTGCCCTTCAGTAATTACACTGGCTTATGGGAGCTTTATTCAGCATGAAGCTTTATTATTCTGCAGAATGAAATTCTGTATAATTTTCCTCTCCTCCAATGTGCAGATGAAAAATCATATTTTGGTCCGAGTTGCAAAGAAAGGCTCAGTTATCACTTGAGAGCGTGGTGTTATTTTCCCCCGGAATTAAAAAATCCATCTGGGTGTACGACCCCGTTCACCCTCCTGCCTCTCCATTCAGCCTTTTGTATGCATATGAACCTTATCAATTTCCACTGCTGCAGAAAGGTGAACCAAAACAGCGTGCCTCCCCCAGTCCTCCTCACTCTGATGGAAACGCATGAGCTGGAGCAATAAATGCATGTAAACCCCCCCTGCTTTACCAAGAAGAAGAAGGTACAGATGGGAAGCCTGGTTTGCAGCTGTTGCCCATCAGCAAGGGTACCAGCACCAGTGCAATCCCATTGTCAGAACATCCAGGAATGTCAGGACAGGACGTGATTTATGCAACACTCTGGTTTTTAGCAAGGCTCAACTCTGAAAACAACTATAAACAAGTAAATCACCTTCATCCAGCCTAATTTGCTAAGCTCTTGATCACCAAAGTTACGAGTCCCTCATTCAGACACGACCCAGCTCACTCCCATCTCAACCTGTTGCCTAGCAAGACACAGCAGCTGCTTTCTTGCTGGCATCTTTTCCTCCATGAGAGGACTTGGAAAGGAAGAGTCCATTTTTTTTACATGGAGATGGCTTGCCAGCTCTGCTCCTTTTGCAGTTGTCAGTTGAGGTTAGCCGCCAGACTGCATGCGTCTCTGAGATGAGTGGTCCCATGGCCATACACTCCCACGTCTATTTCTGTGAACTGTGAATCACTCTCTATGCCCTGGGTACTCCGTGATGGTGTTACAGCTCTTTTTGTTATTGCTACGATTACTGGATTCTTGGCCTAACAGCAAGAGATTTGCTTGTGGTAGTGGTCATTAAAACTAGATTGGGCCATCTGACTGAATTTTGCTGCATAAATTAGGCATCTTCACTAAGCAAGTTACATAGGATGAGTCCTAATGTGTGCCAATCTCAGGACAGCATAAGTGCTTGAACATTTCTCACTGACTTTTCCTTGTCATTTGATGGGGATGGGCTGCTGCAAATTGCAAGAGAAGACTGGCAGAGACAGTTACGGCAGGACAAGGAGCTGGAAAATACAAGTGTAATATAAAATACTGGTGGTGTATTGGGAACACTTGGTATGAATCCCACATCAGCACAGTGGTCCTTGGAAGCTGTGTCTGCTCTGGAATCACTCAGAGAACAGCTCTGACCAATATTCTTCAGTACAAGGGTGGCAAGATTCTGGAATATATTGTCCAGAAAGGTTGTGAATGCCCCCTCCCTGGAGATGTTCAAGGCAAGGTTGGATGAGGCCCCGAGCAACCTGGCCTAGTTAAGAGCATCCCTCTGCATGGCAAGGAGGTTTGATTAGATGACCTCTAACATCCCTTCCCACCTAAGCCATTCTATGGTTCTATGAACGCGTCCAAGGGGAAGGAAGGGGAGAATGGCTGCCCAGCACCTTGGTCTATGATACATGTGCAAGAGCAATGGTCAGATCCTTCATCCGGGGATCTTGTGTACCAGTCATAGTCCAAAGCAGAGTAGAAGACAGTCCTTATTCTGTATTACCTCCATGGTCAAACAAAACAATTACTCACAACCGGCATTTGAGCTCTCCAGTCTTCAACATATTTATGCAGGTGCTCCACCCTTTTCTGTACAAATCATCTTAACAGTCCCTCATAGTCACCTCCTGTGATCCTGGCCACCTCCTGCCCTGCCTGCATTTCTGTTGCTTTTAAATATCTGCTTCTATCCACAGTAAATCAAATTTGGGGTTTGGTCCTTCTTGTTGTCTTCCAGCTGGTGCACCTCACTCTAAAGCCAAAAAGCCTTGCAGAAGGCTAGGGTAAGCATCATTGCTTCACTACCTTTCTCTGACCTGAATTTACTATGACTGTTGGTATGTCTAATTTTTCTGCATTTCCCCTTGAGAAATTTAATAATATTTGCTTCCCGCATACCAGCTGTACTGGTTGCAACTGTGGTGATGACCAATGTATTCATATCCTGTGATGCTAGGCACTAAGAAGGCAGATTTGGAAGGTTTTGGAGGTCTGGATAAGCTTTACATCAGACGGAGGCTGCCTTCAAGAAATAAAGATCCTTCCTTTGCTACATTCTTCATGAACATGACTCAAATAATAATGAAAGAAAACATGCGCAGATGGAACATCACTGATGGTACCAGGCGATGCTAGACTGGATGTGGCAAGACAGGCATTTCTGGAGCACAATAAGTAGCATTAATATTCATGCATCAGGCCCCGAGTTGTCAATGGAGATGCATCAATTAAAGGGGAAAAGGGGGAGAAGGGGCAGTGGAAAGAGGTCTCCAGCTTTGTTTGCTGCCCCCTGCCCCATTAAAGGAGTAGGGGAGAGGAAAGAGCAGTCCATTTAGCAGGTCAGCGCAAGGAGTGCTATCAGATGCCATGCCAAGCTAATTCCTAATTGGGGCAGTGTTTGTCAACACTGACAGAGCCTTAATACACTGTAATCGCTGGAGCCACAAGCTCTGATAGGGATCTCAATCTCTGCAGTCTGTCCCTTTCACACTGCAGTGAGCATGTCTGCTCCTTCCCCTGGCCCTCACCACACTCAGTAGCTGGGGTACAGGCACCGTGTGGTTTTTAAAATAGACCCTTCTTTTTCTTATGAACCAAAGAAAGCAGAAGTAAGTGACATATGATGAGAGGGGAAAAAAAAAACAACTCAACCAAAAAAAACACCCAGCATCATGCTGCTGGTGGAATTCTTCAGAGACTTCATAGCTGAAACAGGTTTTGCTTCATCGGACAGCAAACACTGTCTGTTAGCCAGGCTGAACATCTGCCTTAAAAAATAGACACACAACACACCATCAGCTGTTTTGGGATTGCCTTGGCTCCTTGTATATTCTTTCCTACTGTCTGACACATCCTTCCCAGGAAAGCTTCTGTCCACATTTCTGGATTTTTGTCTTCACAAAAGCTGTAGGAGACAGCTTTAGAGATGAGTGACTCAAGTGTGGATCAAGGATGAGCTTTGATATAGGTCAGCTTTAAGGTCTGTGATTGAATCAAGTCTTTCAGGTTCAAGAATCTCTTCTGACACAGGAGGTGAGCTTACCCACTAAGGATGGTTTGTTTTTTTTTACTGACAGGTAATGATGAAGGGTTTTGCACTAAGGCAGGAGCAACGAGCACCAGTATAATGGCCGAATATCCTGCTTTTGCTGGGACAAGTCTGAAGTTCCATCCATTGTCTTTAGGTGTTCCAAATTTATTTCAGCATGCACAGAAAGATCTCATTATTTGAACTGGTAAAAATATGCATGATTTTCTTCTTAAATAAATGCAAACTGGTCTTTGCAAGATATTATTAAGCTGACTAAGATCCTTCTGTGAACTCAACAGGAGAAAAATAAACTAATCTACTGTGAGTTGTAATGCTTCCTTCTAGCTCACCTAAAACATATTTGGATACCAGGATGCAGCTAAATTCCTTCCATCTTGCAGAGTATCACCTCTTCCTCCTGTTACCAATGGGCCTGTGGATACAGGGATGCCTTTCCACAACAAAAAAATCTCACATTGTCTTCACAAGAAAAGAACACGTGTTCTAAACTCATGCAGGAATCACTGAGACATCATGGAAGGAAGAAGAGCCCGAAAGCTCCTTGCAGATGTGTCTGACCCCCCAAGATGTCCTCATTCTCTCATACCTTTGAGTTACAGGGACATCACATTTAGCAAACGTCTTGCAGAGCTGCACTTACATTGTTCTCATTTGTTACCCTGGGCTGCTGTTTGGTACCTGCTGTGTCCATGCTCCTCTTGGCAAGATGCAGAAGGAAAAAAAAAAAGGCACTGAGGTATCTGTGCCTTGCGTGGATTTATGAGGAAGTAAGGAAATGCATTTTCAATGTCTATGAATTCTCGCTGTGACCATGCGCGGCCACGGTTGTCCTTGTGCATAAACAACACGACGACGTGAGTTATTACCAAATGGAGAGACCACAGCTCCACACTGGAGGGTGCTTTTGTCTTTCCTTTCACGCCAGCTCCAGAAGCCTCTCAGCCAAGCCTCCTCATGGCATGCGCTATGCTTACCTGTGATTTATTGATGATAATCGTGGGGCAAGCCATTTGTAATCAAACGTACAACAAAGGCATTCTCGTGCTGAGAAGGAGTGATAACGCACCATTTAGTAATTTTTGTGCAGTCAGTAATTTGGAGAATGAGTGATAATTTCCCAAACTGGAAATCTGCAATGACAACCCTTACTGCTATTCACCTCGTGAATAAAGATACCTTCCTCTCCATGTTTTGTGATAAATTCCTTTTATTAGGGCCACTTATGTGGGACTTTATCTTAATCGTCTTAAGTATGGGGCAGTCTCTGTGGTGAGGTTGGCTCGTTTTTCATTATGACCTCAGACATGCTCTGTGAAGTAAATAAATACCAGTCAGTGATATGAAAACAGTCATTTAAATGAAATGGGCTTTGCTAATTTAATGTTCTCACTCACTGCCTACCACTATCTGCATGACAGGAGATGCTGAGGAGCATGGGGTCATCTTTTACATCCACCTGACTAGGATGGCCTGTCTAATAGGAATCACAGAATCACACGGAATCACAGAATGTTAGGGGTTGGAAGGGACCTTGTAAGGTCATCTAGTCCAACCCCACTGTCAAAGCAGAATCACCTAGAGTAGGTCACTGGATATTTTTGACCATTACAACGCTGAGCAACATCAATGCTCCACACTGCTACAGCATGCACTTTCCCAATTCCAACAGTATTATTTAAGCCAGCAAGGAAATCTAGCTCCTGTGGCTTTGGATTTTCAAGTAGAAATGCTACATGAAAAGCCAATGGGATTTTAGTAGCCAGGCAGAAGCTCTGGTTGATGATCCTCATGCTGTAATGTTTTATGGAGTCTCTGTTCAAAAGCAGGGAATGGGGTGTTGGTATTAAGTTAAAGTGATGTTCCTCTCCATGTTGTTGGTACAAACAAGCTGGGAGCTGCTACCCAACAGTGCAATGAGTGAGTGACTTCATTCTCCATTTCTGAGTGCAGTGCTTGCTTCTTGCTTCAGAGAGCAGATGGTCCTGAAGGCTAGGTGATCCTCTTCTCTTTTTTACATCTCCAGCATCAACCACACAATGTCTCTGTAGAAGCCACCCTCATGTTCGAAGGAGAAACCTGTCCCCTTCCTCAGTGACATGGTTCCCTTCTCTGCACATCTGCTTTGTCCCCCTCAGCACTGTCCTAAGTTTGGATAAAAGTCTACATGGGGCAGAAATATGGGGTGTTTTCTTCTAAGGACAACTGGAAGGCAGACGGGGAATCCTGTTTCTGCCATAGGCTGAGTTATGGTCTTCACTGCATTGCCAGCACAGGCAGGGATTTGATGTCTACAGCACCAAGACCATCTCCATAACAAACTGAAGTGACTATAGCTCAGCAGAACTAGCATGGGAAATAAACAGCATTAAAAGGAAGGGCACAACAGGGTCTGCCAGCCCGTCAGATATTTTGGACTTCGATCACCTACTGAAGACCAAATGTGGGCTGCTGGTTGAAATTATTGTCTGTGGTGTTTGGGTACACGATCTCTTTGTCTGACTGTGAGCAAACAGCTCTCCACTCCTCTCTTTCCTCTTCTTGTTTCCACTGTGATTTAATTCCAGACAGGCAGCAAAGTTTGGAAACATGCAGATCATTCCTGTTCTGTCTTAATCATCCTCACCATGGGAAAGAGAAGAGGAGAGCTTTTCAAAACACTTGGATAAAATGAACTGAAACGATGAAGTGCATTAGGAACAGGAAAATCTGAATGAGGTGGAAATAATGTCTTAATTGGAAGGACATGTTTTAATCTTCTCTCTCTCCTGCACTTACATGAACACACACGCAATGCTAATGCAGGAGAATAAGGCACAAACTGGGAGACTGTCTTGGCACAAGGAAGGCAGCATCATCTGATCAGACACCACTCAGTCTTCACCAGCTCTACCCATCGCACTACCCATCTTCTTGCACTGATGTCTTAGAGTCGATGGCCATCACTGCAGCAACCTGCCACCAGCTGCAAGCTGCTGCCATCAGGCTGCTTAGACAGATGGAAAGTGCCCATCTCATTATGTTGACAGTAGACAACATCTCTTACCAGCAAATTATGCAGCCAAGATGGGATTCAGTTAGGTGTATACATGAGGTAGGTACCTTCATCACCATTATGGGAGCTGTGGACAATAATTTTTTGTGGAGTCTGTAAAGGTGTTCAGTTGTGCAGCTGTGGGTGTCAACTCTGAGGTGCACTCACCTGTGAATTTGTGACCGAGAGGAGTGTCAGAGCTCAGAGGAAGCCTTCAGTGAGAACCAAAGATGGAGAACAGTCCACTCTGCAACATGCAGCCTGCTGGGATGGCTATACAACTGGGGCGTTCCCTAGCATGCCCAGCCAGCAACTGGGCAAGCAGGTGACTTTATGGCTCGTGAGATACAAAAGACTATTCCTCTCCAACTTTATTCATTATACAGCAAAACACACTTTTAAAATGATGCATTCACAACACTGCCAAATAGGCCTCAGCCATCATCTGCTGGTAGGTTTGGGCTTTTTGACCTGGTTAGAAAGGGGATTCGCTACATAGAAAAAATATCAGATGATATGTAACTCTCCACTGATCTGAAAAAAGGCAAGTCACTGGGTGAATTTGCAATTTTAATTTTGTGAATCATCTTTTGAACTGTGCTCATTGCAGTGCTTGACAGAGTCTGTTTCTCTCTTGATCTCTGCTGATTGTATTTTTCTTCTAAATGGTATTTCTCTTTTCTGATATGCTACTATTATTCAAAGTGATGAATTGAAGCATTTGGTCAGATCTGTATCTGGATATCAGCTTTAACCATATATGTACCATACTGAAGTCACATTGCTGAATGGATAACCATGTACAGTCCCCATGGATGTGCCAGTCCCATCACTGTACTGAACTACTAAATCTGGCTGACCCGCTCATATTTTCTTCTCTGGAAGGCACCCATGCAGTTTTAGTCTTGTGATTTTAAGATGCCTCTCAATCACTGGGATGATTCAAGCTTTTTCTGGATCTGCTACAGAACCATTTGAGAAAGAAGGTGCAGAAGAGCTGTTTATAGTCTTTTCTGGGGAGAAAACAACTGAGAAGAAGACTTTCAGCTATTGTGTCTACTTTCAGTTCAGTTTAGGTTGTGGAGAAGAATGAACAGAGTCAAGTGATACAAAAGAACGTATAAATGATAAGCAAACTACCAACAATGAGCTTGGCAGACCTGGAAGGGGACACCAGCATAAGGGATGAAGGCAGTTCTTGGCTTCCTGGGTCAGGAAAATTGGAGTCAACATCTCTTCTCTGACAAGCACTGGAAACTCTGCTCCACTTCTAACAATGTAAATTCTCAAGTGAATAATCTACAAAAAATAATATTGAGGGTATGATTTTCTCTCCTCTGATCCCTGGAAATGCAAATACGATGGTTCTACCACCTGGATATTACATGTCAGGTAGGATTGATGGAGTATGCGATGGTATCAAAAGCTGATAGTCATATTGCTCTGGCAACAGTTTGAAGACGGTGACAGTGACTTGCAGCCCATAGTGGATGGCAGCCAAGAGTGGTCTGTGTCATCTTCCCCCATACTGTGACCTGCTGTCTATGCATGGAGATATTGCTCAAAGTGGACATGCAAGGGCTCTCTCCCCATGTTCTGTCTGCCAGAGATGCTCCATACCCGCTTTCTCAAGCAGCCAAATCAGCCCCTGTGTGGACCAGGATCATCAGACCAGGATGCTTGGGCCGTACTGGGGTTCAAATCACAACTAAATGAGTCACAATTAAATAGCAGTGTGGTGTGAGGGATGGGGAGGAGGGCTGGCTGAGGCGGCAGGATGCCTGAGCCATCCTCTGTCGGCAAAGTGCTGAGACAACAAACTTAACCTCTCTGTCCACAGTGCGCCTATCAGCCATGGTTATTAAATCCCACAAAAGGAAGAAGAGGAGAAGTGAATAGGGTTGAAAGAAAAAGCACTTTCCCCATTTGGATTACCTCCTACAGAACAGGACCTGCCAGTGAAAGGCGGAGAGTGTAATTGCTGGCCTGAAAGAGAGAAAAAAAAAAAAAAAAGAAAAAAAAAACTATAAAAGGAAAGAAAGAAAGAAGGAAGGAAGGGGGAAAAAATTGATAATGAACAATTTATCCTCTGAGCTAACAGTTAATTAATTCTGAAAATATCTGTCAGACTAATGGGGGGGGCTGTGCCACTGAACACAATTAGTAAAATAATAATAACAAAAAAGGGGAAAAAAAGAAGAAAAAAAGATTTTTTTTAAGGTGTTGCTATCTTCTTAGAGACCAGGCCCTTGGCTTCCCAATGTCATTCTCAACACAATTTTTTTTCTTCTCTCCCTTCGTCTCTTTTCAGAAATTGTTCTCATGAATGATTTATATATGTCTAGTTATCTGGAGTGATTTCTATGGACCCGGGCGCATTGCTGCATAATTGTTAATTTTAATGCCATAATAGCTTCAGATGGAGGAAGAGATTAGGCGTTTATTGCACAATTAAATGAAACATACTTGAGAATCACAAAAGGTTCCGTAATTATTTCAGACCATTAATAAAATGGGCATTAAATTATATGGGACACAAAAGGGAAAGGAAATAGATTTTCATTACAGCAATAGAAGCCGAGAGTAGTAATAGATCCTTGTTGAATTCTCTTTCTCTCTCTCTCTCTCTGAAATTAATTGTTGCCCGGCTTATTTCAAAGCAAAATAAAAGAGAAATAAAGTGTGTTAAAGAACCTCTGATGAAAGGGCTTTGTTTGATAAGGACAATAGCCAGTGATACACTCTGGGAAAAAAAGAAGTGGGGGAAAAAAAAAAAAGGAAGATTTGATTTTGGCTTCCTGCCCTCAGTCCTGAAGACAGTTTGGGGACTTCGTGTGCACCACGAGAGCCTCTCCTCCCATTTCCAACACCACGGGGCTATGACAGATGGGAGGGAGAAGGGGGGGGGACCTGGAAAGTTCTGTCCATTCCCAAGTGGCCCCAGTGATGGGGTCAGCTGTGTTTCGGCATTAGATGTGGAAAACTGGCAGAAATCACAGTGATACCCTCAACGAACCTGTGTCTTTTGGTTGTTTCTAGATAAGACCCCATGTGATCGATTTGCCTTGCATGGAAGATCCAAAGTGTTCCATGGAGAAGGAAGCTGCAGCTGGACTCTCCCCAATGTTCAAACCACAACATCCAGCCCCATCAAAGTCTAGGGAGTTTGTCCTCTGATCAGACCCTGGGGAAATCAGCAGGGACACGAGAGGCTGGGTGAGGAAGAACGCCTATTGCACACGGCAAAACCAGTCCAGAGTGGTCCAGACCTGAATGCCATCAAAACCTCACCTTTCTGGCCTGGGAAGATCCAAACACAGGACCCACCTGAAAAGCGTGTCACCTCCAGTGTCAGGAGAGCCCGAGTATCATCACAGAGAGCTCTTCTTCTAAGCTCACATCTGCAGCTCCTTATTCAAATGGTAATTATTTCCAATGACGAAACGAGGCACCATGAGAGATGCCTCTTTGAAACGAAGGACATCCTGAAAATACAGTGCTGATGAGGAGGAGAGGAGTCAGAAGCCCAGTGGGGCAAGTTTTCAGGGGTACTCAGGACTTCTGGAAGTAAAAAGCAGTATCTCTTAGCAGTTTTAGCAGTTCATGGGTCTAGTTTATTTAGGCAGTTCTGAAAACCTCACGCTGCTTTTGGCCTCCTCAATATAGCTGAAAATGTGCCCTTGATCCTAGCAGAGTTTGTGCTGATCTGAGTGACCAGCAGTACAATTAAGAGCGAAAGAGGTCAAAAGGGGGTAATTTGCAGCTAATGGAAAACTCATCTTCCAGACTACCAGCGTGACTTCACTGTCCTTAAACTCCTCTGAAAAGTCTAAATGAAAAAAATTACTTCTAAACCATCACTTGGTGCTTTCTGAATGAAATGGCTTGTGCACAGACAGTTCCTACAGCTCACTCCAGGTGCTGCAGAGGTTTTCAAGAAGACATTAAAGAAGAAAGAAAAAAGAAAAATAAGAAAAAAGAAGGGGAAAAGAAAGAAAGAAACAAATCAATAAAAGGTCTCGGCAAAGTAAAGTTTACCAAAAAAACCCACTATGTCTGAGGAAACCAGAACCAGCTCCTCCATCACTCCCAACTAAATTTGCCAAGTAGGCAGCTAGAGAAGCTGTCTTCTTGCCTGGGTGTAGGAATTGCAGAGGGATCAGAAACAAGGAGTGTCTAAATTCAGGAATAAACAAACAAGCAAGTCAGAGTGTCTCTTCCTAGAGCACAACTGCACTCGAAATTTAGCTCAGCTGACGCAAATCAGACGCGTAGCATCTATTTTTAGGCTCCATGCAGTGTTTTACTTAGCAGCTGCACTTGCAGGCCTGCCCCCATCCCCACTGGCACTGGGAGGAAGCAATCCCTCGATGGAAAGGAAAGGCTGCCCGTGGATATGGGCTGTGGGAAGCTGGCGGCAGAGCTGCTCCTCAGAAAACAGGGGTTTTAATAGCAGGAGCTTCTTGAGGATAGCAGCTGAGCTCTTGCCTTCGACAGGAGGTGGGCAGGGAAGAGGAAAGAGTCAGGGGAGGTAACACCCTGCAGCTACCTCTGTGCCCCTGTTTCTGGAGGAGCTCTGGTGAAACGGGAGCACACACAGTGTGCTGTCAATGTGCTGGTCTAGGATGCTCTCTGCGACTCCACTGCAAAGAGCAGAGAAGCTGAGACAAGGGATCGCATCCCCCAAATCCTCCCAGTCTCCTTTACCAGTGTGCCAGCACAGGCACTGCCAGATGTCCAGCACCACGCTGAGCACCTGAAACTTCACTGATGGGATTAGGCCTGAAGAGGGGACCAGCAGAAAAGGAGTTTGATATGGAGAGACTTAAGGGGAAATTGGAAAAAGAATATTTTGAAAAAA
>NW_009709892.1:0-8771 GCF_000703405.1 Apaloderma vittatum | reverse complement strand
AATATACTTGTTTGGATGAAATTATTAAAGAAAAATGAAGTGAATTTCAAAGTTGGAATTTTCTTCCACAATTCAGTCCTGAAGATTAAATAATTCAAAAAAATCACATGAAGAATTTGGAAGTCTTACTATACAAAGGCCTCAGTGCTTTTTTAAACAAAAAAAAAAAAAATGGAATCCTACAGTGGTTCTGTTGAGATCACTAAAAATTATACCTTATTATTTATATGCATCTACCATGTATAATTACCATACACTTCACAAGCCCCACAGTCAGATAAGCTCTGTCATGACCACTGATAAGCACCTATCACTTTAAAGAAATGTGTGTGATTTTCTCTTTTCCAAGAGATTTCATGCTTTTCTAACTGCAATTAATTCAGATATTGTACTTACAGATAATATCGGACTGTTCAGAACTAATGGTCAAAAAGGCATAACTGTGACCCCCTAAAACATTTAGATGTGCAGATTTTGGTTTCTATAAAAACAATAATCACATATTTTTAGCTGAATTTATAAACAGATAAAGTTATGGCCTATTTTAAACCTTCCTGCACTTAGAATCATAGAATGGCTTAGGCTGGAAGGGACCTTAGAGATCATCTAGTCCAACCTCCGTTTATTCCAGCATTCAAGTTACAATAGTTACTTTAACACAATTATTTAAACACTATCAGAGCAGATGGAAAAAAAAATAAATCCCAAGATTTAATTTGTATTATGCTGACCAATAAATATACTTGTTTGGATGAAATTATTAAAGAGTTAACCGGCCGTTTAGAAAAAAACACAAGAAAACAAAACAACTAACCACCAGTAGAATTCCAGCTCATGCTTATTTGAATAGCTATATCTTCAATGGAAAAAAAAAAAGAAAAAAATTATCAATTTTAAGTAAAGGGAAGTTAATTAAGAATTCCAACTGCAGTGGAGAATATGGTGAGTATTGTAGCAATAGTCCAAAGCTAGTCTTTCAGTTCATTACTGTTTGATGATACTCTCTAAAACTAATAACACAGAAAAGCCTATAAACAAATAGAGTAATGAAATAAAATAGGTGATTTAAACATTTTAGTATTTGGAGAAAGATTAAGAGCTAAATAATTTTCCCTGTTAAAACTGACCTGTAAAACTGATATAGTTTGTTTATTTAATAATCTCTTCCAACTGCAGGTCTTGGCATATCTCAGAAAGATAGATGTTAAATGTAAAGCTAGAAAACACACTAATCTTTAGTGAACAAACAGCAGAACTTTGTGTGCTGCACCATTTTATCCAAAGTCATTGTTATTTAGCTCATTCCATTGCCTGAGTTATCTTATTTGAGGAGTAACATTGTCACATTTTGGCAACAACATAGTCTGTGTTGAAACTCAGACACTGAATGTCCCACTGGTCATACGCAATACTGGCAATACTGCTGAGAAACCCAAAAGTTGTAACAATGAGGTAACTTCTTACCTCAGCAGGACTATGAAATAATTATAATAATCACTATTTGTTTAGTATGTTAAAGAAAGATTGGAACATTACATATTAATCTAGGTAAATACAGAGAACTTATCTTTCTGGGGAGCAAAGAAAAGTAAACATGAAAGAATCAAAATCTGCAAAATATTTAAATGCTTTTAATCCCTTGAGCAACATATTTCTTAATTGCTTATTAATATTGCCAATCAACCATATTTATCTTTTTCCCTTGAACAAAATAGAAACATAGCTAGTCAAGGCCCACATGAATGCAAGAGAAAATAAACCACTTTCTGTTTTCACTACAACATTTTACCAAATGGCTTCAATTTTCTTTCTCCTGGTGTCTATGTTTTTGATGCAGGAGCACAAACAGACATGAATAAGTCTGTTATTACAAAATTAGTATAAAATTCTCTCTTTTTTATACATTTAGGCCATCTTGTACATCAGCATTGCAAAGACTCACTGTACAGACAATCAATTTTGGAAAAAGGATGATAGGATTAGTAGCAGAGAAATGGTAAACAATACCCGGTGACTAATCCTCTCCCTTCTTTCTTCCATTATTTTATCTTTTTAGGCTTGCAACCTGTGGATCTAAATTGTCTTTCCGTTTACTTATCACTGCTTCTGCTTCAAGATAAGCCAAACTCAGGATGCATGTTGTAGCGTTTACAAGATTTTTTATTTTCTTATGTAAAAGTGTAGAAATTGAAGAGGTAAAAGATTAAGAATTTTAAGAAAGTGTTTCAGGTTTTCATCTTGTCAGACTCACGATTTTAAATTACTTATCAAAAAATATATTGGCTGGTTTTCAATCAAAATTTATTTTTTATTAAATGCCTATTTGTTTACAGTTTCAAAAGGTTTTTCTCTCCTAATTCCCTCTATCCAAAGTCAGAAGCAGAGAACGATTCATATTAGGCATAAAGTTTTCATACTTTAATATTTTGTTATCCACTGCCTCCTAGCTTATAAATTTAGGCTTTCCAGCCCATAGCAAAGAGCACAGTGAGAATTTACTGCTGTCTACATTGCCAGTGAAGCTTGAGAAAAGCTTTTAAAAAGCTTAAAAAAAAAAAAAGAAATCTGAGTAAAACTAATAACATCTTCACTAAAATAAATAACCTTCACATCAAAGATACCAACATATCTCAGTATTTGAAATCTGAAAGTTTTAAATACTGTGGCAATTGCTAGAGTCTATCAACTCACTAGATGGATCTGAGGTTGTAGAAATTAAACTTCTGTGGTATATTTTCTTCTACTCCACCCTGGGATTTAACATTAAATGGAGATGTGTGCACAGATCAGAGTGAAGAGACCCCATGCTGCAGATAATAAAATGTTCAGATATGAAGGGGAGGAGAAGAAAATCCCTTCTAATAATACTAGTTGCTCCACATTACAAATTGGAAATTACAGACCAGATGTTTTAATTGATTTTCCAGACTGGGTGTATACTCAGAACAGCAGCAGCATTCACACTAGCAAGGATACAGATTATAAAAGGTTATCATTTATTCTTCAAGCAATGATCTGAATACTACTACAGAAAATAACAAGGGCTCTGGTTTTTATAGAGGTCCCTTGATTCCAGATAATTTTCCTAGGGTTTTCTGTCATGGTTTTTTTTTGGTTCGTTTATTGGTTACTTGGTTTTTGAGAGGGAAGGAAGAAGAGTTTTTTAACCACCTTTTTTCCCACTCTCCTTGCCTTGTTCATGCAGGAGAGAAAGGGGTATGACAGAACTCTCCTTAGTGCCTGTTACTTTGCTTGTTTTGATTTGTTTCTGTATAACTATGTCCTTCCCCTTCCTCTATATCATATACTTCAGTTTTAGAAGTGCTGCTAATATCCTCTAATTACTTATATCTCAGTTAGTTTTTTGATCTGTTTTCTTACCAAAAGCAGACAGACATGTACGTCAATGAGGAAAACGAATTTTCATCTCTTATTTTCTTAGCTATGGCACTGAGTGGGTACGTGGTAAGAATGATCATGTGTTTACTTTTGCCTTTCTAAACTTTCAGTTTTCATCTACAAGAGGCCATTATGTGTTCACTTTACCCTCTTTCCTTGAGTGGTCTGAGAATCAAGCCTTCATAGCTCTTTCTTTGCGAACAGCAAAATCTGCAAATTGATTGATGACAAGACACAACCAAAACACATGATTTGATTGAATCAAACAAGGTAAAGCAACACAAACTCTTGCACTAACAGAAACTATTAAAACATCTATTCCTTTCAAAGAAGCAAAGTGTATTATCATATGTTTCTAATGAAACAGGTTTTCTATCAACACCAGAGAGAAAAGTCAGCACTGCAATGCTCCAGAAATAAATGCCTTTTGTCTGAACTCATAACTTCAATTTCCTTCTACCCTGGTCTAATATCTCCCACAGAAAGCCATCAGAGGAATGGAGAACCACTCAGAGCTCCCAAAACAGCTATGTCTGGTGTCTTGAGCTCAGCTCCACCTACTAACGCGTGTGCTGTATTCACGGGCCCTATATCAAGGGCTAGCATAGCAGAGCTCATATCCTTTGGTAAAGTCTGGGAATAAAACAGAATTGCTGTATAAATATCCATGCTTCGTTCTACCTGTTAGTGCAGATAAAGATAAATTTAAATGAGTTACTACCTTTTGCACACAAATTCCTCTTCCTTTCTTTTCAGAAAGAGATACTATTCCTCTCTATACTAACTACTCACATTTAAAACAAAGAGTAAACCAATTTACCACAATCTATGTTTATGCAATCCACAGAAAGTGCATGGAGTTCACTCCTTTCTTCTTGTCGAAATACTATGGATGTCAATGGATTTATTACTCCAGATTACAATCAAGACTGAGAGGCCAATTCTTCATCAGAAACTCAGTTACTTTGCAATGATTTTCTTTAAGAATCATCTGGGCTGTAAAGTTCATTATTATATGCATTTGGTTGTTTAATTAGTGTTAATTACTTGTATCTAAATGTTAGCACTTCTAATATCCTTTTGACTTTTAAAATTATATATCTTTTTTACCACAGTATTTAGTAACTCTAAGAATTTACAATCAAAACATAAAGCAAAAAAAAGAGAAGAAAGACATTTAATAAAATGCTATTTTAATATAATTTTGTCTCCTTTTTTTTAACATTACATATTTTATAATGAAGTTCATTTTAATTGCAAATGCAAGCACCATAATACATGTTACTTCTGCCCTCTACATTTTGGAAAGACATCTCTGTCAGTGACAAGGACACTGGGATCAAGTGCACCCTCAGTAAGTTTGCCGATGACACCAAGTTGTGTAGTGTGTCAACACACTGAAGGGAAAAAATGCAAACCGGAAGGACCTGGATAGCCTGAGAGGCAGGCCTGTGTGAACCTCATGAGGTTTTGCACCTGGGTCGGGGTAAGGCCAAGTACAAATACAGGATGGGCGGCGAGTGGATTGATAGCAGCCCTGTAGAGGAGTTGGGGGCGTTGGTGGATGAAAAACTGAATGGGGGCGAGCAATGTGCCCTCACAGCCCAGAAAGGCAATCACATCCTGAGCTGCATCAAGAGAAGTGTGGGGAGCCCATCAAGGCAGGTGATCCTCCCCCTCTACTTTGTTTTTGTGAGACCACACCTACAGTTCTGTGATCAGCTCTGGGACCTCCAGTATAAGAAAGCCATGGATCTCTTGGAGCAGTCTAGAGGAAGGCCATGAAGATAATCACAGAGCTGGAGCACCTGCCCTATGAGGACAGGCTGAGAGAATGGGGGTTGTTCAGCCCATAGAAGAGAAGGGCCTGGAGACACCTTATAGCACTCCAGTACTTAACAGGGGCCCATAGGAAAGATGGGAAGAGACTATTACCAGGGCGTACAGTGAGTGGACAAGGGGTACTGATTTCAAACTGAGCAAGCGTAGAATGGATTAGTTGCAAGGAAGTTCTTCACTGTAAGAGTGGTGAGACATGGTATCAGGTTGCCCAGGAAATCAGAGAATCATTAAGGTTGTAAAAGACTTGTTAGATCACGTAGTCCAACTGTCAACCTGATACTACCATGACCATTAAACTGTATCCTGAAGTGCTACATATATATATTTTTTGAACACCTCCGGGGATAGCAATTCCACTACTTTCCTGAGCAGCCTGTTCCAATGCCTCTTTCAGTAAAGAAATTTTTACTAATATACAATATAAACCTCTCCTAGTGCAACTTGAGGCCATTTCCTTTTGTCCTGTTGCTTGTTACTTGGGAGAAGAAACAAACACCCACCTCACTACACCTTCCTTTCAGGTAGTTGAGAAGAGCAAGGAGGTCTCCTCTCAGCATCCTCTTCTCCAGACCTAGCAATCCCACCTCCCTCAGCTGCTCCTCAAAAGGCATGTTCCCTAGATGCCCTCACAAGCTTTGTTTCTCATCACTCTTTGACACCAAAAATTAGATAAAAGCAGCTAGAAACTAAATGTATGTTTATATAAAATGGTCATGCAGTTCCCGAGCATGGTATATAACTGTAAAAAAGAGTAAAAGTACATAAATCATCTGTAGAAATGAACTAGAAACAAAATGCTTTAGTAAAGAAAGCTTTCTATTTTATTTATAGACAGAAAATCCCTAATGTGCTGGATGGGAGAAAGAACTGCCATGAAATACAGTACCTTTACCTTAGTGTTCACCTCAAACTAATTTAGAGCACCTAAATACTGGGCCCCTCATTTCAAGAAAGACAGTGAGGTGCTGGAGTGGGTCCAGAGGAGAGCAATGAGGCTGGTGAAGGGTCTAGAGGGAAAGTCCTATGAGGAGAGCCTGAGGGAGCTCGGGTTTAGCCTGGAGAAGAGAAGACTTTGGGGGGACCTTCTCACTCTCTACAACTACACGAAGCGAAGCTGTAGTCGTGTGGGGGTCTGGCTCTTCTCCTGCGCAACTAGTGACAGAATGAGAGGGCACGGCCTGAGGGTGGTCATATGTTGGAATGCACTGCCCAGTGAAGTGGTGAATAAAATGGCTTGAAACTGACGAAGTCTTTGATTTTTTTTTCTTTAAGAATGCTACCACCACAGCCCCAGATCTTTATCTCTGTGGTTTATCTCTGGAGTGTTGGAATGGAAGCATATGGACTCTTTAGGAAGAACAGGCAGTGGAGAAAAAGAGGAGTTTCGTCCTCTGTGTCAACGACCAGCTGGAGTGCATGGAGGTCCCCCTGCTATGGATTAGGAACCAATCAAGATTTTATGGGTCAGGATTAAAGGGAGGGCAGGGACAAGTGGCATTATAGTCTGGGTCTGCTATAGGCCACTCAAATAGGAAGAGCAAGGCCCTCTATAGACAAATAGCCTCATATTCACAAGCTCTGGTACTCATGGGAGACTTCAACCATCTCTATATATGTTGGAGAGACATGACAGCATGGAAAGGTTCCTGGGATATGTCGATGATAATTTCCTTCTCTAAGTGACAGAGGATTCAACAAGGGGAGGTGCTATGCTGGACCTCTTTCTCACCAATAAGGAGAGGCTAGAGCAGAATTTGAAGCTCAAGGGCAGCCTTGACCATGAAACAGTGGCCTTCAAGACCCTTAGGGTAGCAAGGAAGGAGTGCAGCAAGCTCACTACTCTGGACTTCAGGAGAAAGACTTTGGCCTCTTCAAGGACCTTCTTGGTAGAGTATCATGGGATAAAACTCTGGAGGCAAGAGTGGCCCCACAAAGCTGGTCATTATTCAACAATCACCTCCTCCAAGATCAGGAGTGATATATCCTCGCCAACAGGGAGTCAGGCAAAAGCACAAGGAGGCTAGCATGGATGAACAAGCTACTCCTGCACAAACTCATACACAAAAAAGAAGCCTACAGAGGGTGGAAGCAAGGACAGGTAGCCTGGGAAAAATACTGAGAAATTGCCTGAGTAGCGCGTGATCAGGTTAGGAGAGTCAAAACTCTGACAGAATTATATCTGGCCAGGGCCATCAAGGGCAACAAGAAAAGTTTCTATAGGTACATCAGTGATAAAGGGAAGATTAGGGAAAATGTGGGCCCTCTGTGCTAGGAAATGGGAGACCTGATTATCCAGGACATGGATTCAACACAGGCAAGTGCAATGTCTTCAATCTTTGCTGGGGCAATCTCAAGCACCAGTACAGACAGTGCAACAAGTGGATTGAGACCAGCCCTGCGGAGAAGGACTAGTGGATTAAAATCTGAACGAGGGCCAACAATTGTGCTTGTAGCACAGAAAGCCAATTGCATGTCGGAAAGCATCGAAAGTGCGGTCAGCAGGTCGAGTGAGGTGCCTCTCTCCATCTGCTCTGCTCTCCTGAGACCCCACCTGCAGTACTGTATTTAGCTCTAGGGCCTTCTGTGTTAGAAAGATATGGATCTGCTCAAGCAAGTCCAGAGGAGGATCATTAGGATGGTCAGGGGACTGGAGCACCTCATCTATGAGGACAGGCTGATAGAATTAGGGCTGTTCAGGCTGGAGAAAACACAGCTCCAGGGAGACCTCGTAGTGGCCTTGCACAATTTAAAATTAGTGGACTAATACTTACCAAACCTCTCTCCATTCTTTATCAGCAATCCTGGTCAACTGGGGAGGTCCCGGATGACTGGAAACTTGCCAATGTGACACCCATCTATAAGAAGGGTAGAAAGGATGATCCGGGGAACTACAGGCCTGTCAGCCTGACCTCAGTCCCGGGAAAGATTATGGAACAGTTCATCTTGAGGGTGATCACACGGCAAGTGAAGGACAATGCGGGGATCAGGCCCAGCCAACATGGGTTTATGAAGGGCAAGTTCTGTTTAATCAACCTGATCTCCTTCTATGATCAGGTGCCCCGCCTAGTGGATGAGGGCAAGGTGGTGGATGTTGTCTACCTGGCCTTCAGGAAGGCATTTGACACCGTTTCCCACAGCATTCTCCTGGAGAAGCTGGCGGCTCATGGCATGGGCAGGACTCCTCTTTGCTGGGTTAGAAACTGGCTGCATGGCTAGCCCAGAGGGTGCTGGTGAATGGAGTGGGATCCAGTTGGCAACCAGTCACAAGTGGTGTCCCTCAGGGCTCAGTTTTGGGACCCGTCTTGTTTAATATATTTATCAATGACCTCGATGAGGGAATTGAATGTACCCTCAGTAAATTTGCAGACGACACAAAATTAAGCACAAGTGTCGATCTGCTTGAGGGTAGGAAAGCTCTGCAGCAGGATCTGGACAGGCTGGAGCTATGGGCTGAGGCCAACTGTATGAGGTTTAACAAAGCCAAGTGCCGGGTCATGTGCTTCGGTCACAATAACCCCCAGCAACGCTAC
>NW_009709891.1:9005-10205 GCF_000703405.1 Apaloderma vittatum | reverse complement strand
TGGTCACAGCTGGCCCCGCCCCTCCATTTCCCCAGCGCGGGAAAGTCTTTTTGTTGATTTTTAACCCCTTTGATTCATCGCCTCGTTGTAACAGGTGGGGCTTGAGAGGGAAACAGGGTGCCGTGAGAGTTAAAATAAATTAAAATTTCTGGAAATTCTGGTTTCAACCGAATTACAGAAGAAAAAAAACCCCAGGTTCGTCGTTTCGTAGTTTGAGGTTGCGGTTAAAAGGCAGTTTGTCCGTGCTACCAGTAAAATTTAGCGCGTGATTGCTTTGTATCCGGTAGGATTTACAGTTCAGTAACTAATTAACACATGAAATTACAATATCAGTCTATCTGCCTTCAGGGCTTGGGCTCCTATCACTGCAGTACGTATTTGTACAGCTACATCATGTTCTCCAGGGCAGCGTTTGGCCACCAAATGCTGGAGAAAAGACCTTTTTAGGGATCAGGAATCTCTAAAAACCTAAATATATTTAGAAAAAAAAAAAATCCCCTAAAGCTCCAGCTCCTTCTTCCATGGCAATGGTGCTGCGAATGGGTTGATGGACTGACCGCACTGCTGGGACCCCATTGATGTCGCTCCTCCCCATGGTGAGGAGGGAAGGGAGAGCTCAACCCGGGGCAGCTTTTTGGGAAGAAAGCACAAGGGATTGGCTGATTCATCTGAACACAAACCTAACTCTGATACTTCTCTTACATTCATGGACTTTGTGGAACTTAACGTTTGGGAATGCTTTTAATTCCGAGATAAAACGTGCCTAAAATACAGCAACGTAATGTGTTATAAACAGTACGTTTCCATGTTCCCAGCCCTATATTTACATCACCACTCCTTGTTTTAATGATACAGAAAACACATGGCAGAGAAATTCAATCTTTAAAGCAGGAAGGACTCCTGCCCCAGAGGCTGCCGAGCGGCCCCAGCCTCGCGTTTGTGATTCCTGGCAGCGCGCTGAGTGACGCCGCTCTGGCAGCTGCTGGTGGGCTGGGAATTGCATCACGGTGCTAATGACAGAATAATAACGAAGAGTTTTAACCTCGGACGTCCTTCAGGGTAGAACAAGGTGCCAAGGAGCGAAACCAGCCCGTGGCTGCGCATGGAGAATATTGCACAACATGTACCCATGGCACAATGAACAGTGAGAAAGAATATAGCCCAGTTTCCTATTTTTTTTTTTTCACTTTCATTTTCAAA
>NW_009709891.1:8573-8944 GCF_000703405.1 Apaloderma vittatum | reverse complement strand
GACAGGAGAGAGGTGTGAGAGAGGGGTCCCGCCAGCCCAGAGAGACAGTTCTAGTCACCACGGACCACACCTGGCTGGGGGAAAAAGAAATGAATCGACTCAAAACCTGAGGTGTCATGATGTCACCTAAAGGGAGACAGATTCCAGGATTCCCCTTGACTCTCCTCTATTTCCTGAACATTATTTTGGTAAAAAGCGAGAGTTCTAATGTACAAAACATGAAAAAACTGTAATAAGTATTTCTAAGAGATAATTAGGGGTTTATGACAGCTGAAAGTCTCGAATCTTGGTGTGAACTCTTGCCATATACATTCTTTAATAAGGCTTTATAATTTCTTCTGTGTTGAAGAGTGATTCACAGTAGTGACAGT
>NW_009709891.1:0-8542 GCF_000703405.1 Apaloderma vittatum | reverse complement strand
AAAGTACCGGCTGGAGTAACTCAGCTCACTGGATTTTACTTACGAGTTTGACAGCACTTGACTTTTGAAGGCACGGTAAGTAGCTGATTCTATATGTGCTTTTTTTTATTCTGTATATGCTTTTTTCAATATTTTTCCCTTTCCTATAACTTCTGACAAATCCTGTTTGAATCCAGACTGGCAATTCCTTTTGCCATAAATTTTTCACTTTCAACATGTTATAAAAACATTGTCATCGCTGAGGGCACCAAGAATCCTACAGAAAACTGTGCAGGTCCCCCAGTACCAAGAAAATTGTACTTAATTTGGTGAGTGTCTCCTTCTTCAGATGTCAGCACAGTGAAGCAGCTTCCCACCCCAAGCCTGAAAGAAGCTGTGTGGGTGATTTTTTTGGGAACAGCGCTGTGAGCCAGCACCCCAAAGTCCACGCACTCAGCTCCATGCCTCACAGCCTGGGGAGCACTGTGGCACGCGTTCACTCTTCTGCTCCCAAAAATTCACCTTCCGCATGGGGGATCGAGGCTGCGTGTTCAACCAGCTACACGATTGACAAGCTTTGCATTTGGAAAGGAATTGGAATAACAGAAGCATCTTGAATCATCTCATCTGAATCCAGTTTCCAAGAGAGATGTGCCCACTGAGATCAGACATCAGCCAACATTTGTAGCCTTCAGCGTGATCTTTCCAGGTGGGAATTCTGAATAAACCAATGTTTGTCGTCTGCTGAATTTGTAACAGCCTGAAACAATTTCTCTTAGAGAGAGACAATTACCCCCAGAGGAGCGATCTGAAGACAAATGATACTCAAAAGGTAAGTCTTAATTTCTTTATTGCTTATGTTTGCATGGAAAATAAATCAAGAAATGAAGCCTACCTATGCCAGTGTGGTGGGTACAATGCACAGAGGAGGAAGGAGAAGCTGTGTGTGCACCTGGTATCTTCAGGCTCTGTTTACAGTGGCTTGTCTTGCAATTCATTAATGCCAACCAAACACGCAAATGAACATGGGCTTAAAATAAGTCCTAGCTCATATCTGTCACAGGCTATTCTCTGGGCTGCTGGAAATAGTCCTTGCATGTCACCTAATGTATGGCTCATAGTGCTATTCTGGGATATTCGAAGAGAAATGGGCTTTGCAACCTCCTCAGCTGAGGGTATCGAGTATCCCATGGCCCCGAGCTCTGATAGGAGTCACACCACATATAACACAGTTCTCAGAAAATCCTACCTCTCCACGCTCTGAAAGGTTACTCGGGAGCCATGTTCACCTGTTCAGTTATCTCAAGAATTTGTAGTGAAGTAAATGTTGGAAAGAGAAGCTTCATTCTCATTCCGTTTTCCATAGCTTTCCATCAAACTTCAAAGACAATTCAATTTCATGTGTTTACAAACTAACCCATCACAGCTACTGAAGCATCAGAGCTGGGTGACTGCCTACCAAACCAAGCCCAAAGCAACCAACTGAAAATTTCCCAAAGAAACATAAAAAACAGAAAAAAGGAGGAAAAACACATACAAGAAAAACAATACTGGAAAGGGATGGGCACTAGAACAACAAACATGTGAGTCTAGAGAATATACAAATGTTTCCTGAAACAATTATTTGCTCTTGGGTGTTGTGTACTACGCATACATAATGGCTGTATAATTAAGTTCATAGCTTTGCATATACTTCCCAACGCTGGAAATTAGTGCCTGGGGGCAGCCTGGCTGCATGAACAGATTTTAGGCATGTAAGATACTTCTCAGAGCGTTGGTCCATGAAACGTGGCAGCAAAATGCGAGAGGCTTTATTTGGGCGGGTTGTAATTACTGTGTCAGCCTCCCCAGCGAATTCTGGAGACACTGAGCTGAGCTGCAAGTCCAGCAGACAGAATTTTAGGCATATTAATGAAATAAGGATGGTGTCATGTGATTTCAAAATGTGAAACAGTGGCTATATTAAAGAAAAAAATTATAAATGCTGCGTGCAAGCGTACAGCCTTTCACAGAATGCAAGGTTTTAAGAAAGAAATTTTAAAGTCATGATTAAGTTTTTGGATGTGACCTAAAATTAGGAGGCATTATTGATGAAAAACAGTGATCCCAATGACCAGAGTAGTAAGACTGGAATGAAATGAAATGGTACAAAGATTAAGGTCATGCACATAGGAACTAAGAACAAAAAAGATCTGTTAGGAACTGGAAGCACATTGACAGGAAATAATGGCAGAGAAGAACGACTGCATCTAACCTGGCTGGTCAGAGGATGCCTGTGGGTGGAAAGTGCCATGCAGGCATGAAGAAGAAAATATCTTAAGATGCATGAGGTATCTCCAGCTGAGACAGGGAAGCGTTAGTGCCATTAATTCTCATCAACATTCAAGAACATTGAGGAGACACCTAGAAGGGACCCTGTGATGGCTGGGGAATGGGCAGTCGTATTGCAGATGGAGATTGCCCTCCTCCGAGCAAAATGAAGACAAGAGGGGCTACAATCACTGCCTTCAACAGTGGGGATGGGAATAAGTACTTACACTAAAGAACAGCTGACACGAACAAATGGATAAGCTGGTCAGCAATAAATTAATTTGGAAATCAGGGGATCCTGGAGCAATTGGAGCAATCAAGCTTTGGAAAGCCTGCTTGAGAGAGCTGGGAGGAAGAAAACAGAGAGCTTTAAAGATGAACTGGCGTAAGGGCATAGATGAGGTTCTGTGAAATGGTTCCCACAGTGACTGGAAGCAGCAGCGGTGCCCGGTGGGTAACTTCGCACTCTGTACTCCCAAAGCACGCAAGGGCTGGAAGACGGTTGAGGATACAGCCACTCCCCATCACGCCCTTCCCCGTGGTTCCTGCACTCCTGCTGTTGACCCATCGAGGAGGCTGGGCCCGTGAGCCCATCTTGGCAGGGCGAAGGGCTGTGGCCTGGCACCAGGTGGGAGCTTGGCCCCTATTTTCTCCATCCACATTATACACAAAATCCTCCTACAAGTCCCAGCATTTAGTGGGACGTGCGGGGTGGGTGACCCTCTCATGCACTTTGGGTTCAGCGCCATCCCAGCCATGCCCCCCCCCCCCTGCCGCCAAGGCTGCTGCATCCGCTGTGGTCTGCTGGCTGGCTGCCCAGGAAAGAAAAACCTCTGAACCCGTTCTAAATCCGTTTAACACATTCCAGTGACATACGTCATGATGTCAGCTTCCACAAACCGCACACACGAATGACGTCGCCGCTACGCTGACATGTTTTACGCTCCTCTGGGACACGTTTAGGATCTGTTGACATACAGAGATAGTTAGCGGTCGCTGAAATGTGAGCCGAGGAGCTAAAAATAGGGCAAAGTTTTCTAGGCTGGAGCGGGGAAGAGTCACTCAACAGGCACTCACTGGGGGTACGATCAGAACAACACCGCAGACCCACAGCGATGCCACCCCAGTGCCGCCCCCGCTAGAAAAGGCGCATTAGTCTCAACTTCACAGATCATTAAATCAGGTTCATTTAAATGCATTCTAAAAATAAAGCCTATTTTTTCACTTTTTATTTCAATGGGAGCTGTGTCTGGGCATCCATATAGATTACAGATTTTGGAGATGCGTTATCCCCTTCAACGTATTTTTACAATGGCTGACCTCATGAAGACTGGTTTGATTTGAGGCTTACAAAGCTTCCTTCTTGTGAACATCAAGTAACAGTTCAAACTGGCACTTCTATCTTTTTTCTTCCAGCTTTCTGAACTGTCCTCTAATTGTCTGTTTGTATGGTGCATGACAAAGAAGTCTGACATTATGCAAGCCTGGAATTCTAATACATAGACCCGGGGTCTGCTCTTAATTACTGATATAAATATTGAGTCTCTGCATCAGTTTTACTGGAACAGACCTACATCCATACCAGTATTGAATGTTTATGTATTATAAGTACTTTTATTTTTGTCAGATCTTCCTTTACCTGCTAATGAGATAAAACAAATACTTTTTGTGACTCTGCTAGGAGATGAGACCCTTTTCATCGTGTAGATATCATGTTGTAATACCTTCAGTGATTTATACCACAAGGAAAATGTACAGGGGAGAGAATGAGGGCACCCACCTTG
Source organism: Apaloderma vittatum (assembly GCF_000703405.1). Lineage (NCBI taxonomy): Eukaryota > Metazoa > Chordata > Aves > Trogoniformes > Trogonidae > Apaloderma > Apaloderma vittatum. Next base: position 4,469 of record NW_009709891.1, on the reverse strand, counting down.
CTCAGGAAGTGACAAGACAGAGAAATATAACCCAAAGCTTGTGTTGCTTTATTTTATACCTAGGAATGGATTCCTCTATTTCTGCTTCTCGCAAGCAAATGATCTGACATGTCACAACAGATGGGATCTCACCTGGAATTCCCTGCCCTGATGTGCTAAAACACACAGTGGTGAGGCCCACTCACTGAAATCCATCAGACGGCACAATGCAAAAAAAAAAATAATTGCATAAATGCAGCATCCAGGCAACGCTTTTGTGGGAAATAGGAGGTTTTGGTCTTTACACCACTTGTAAGAGATCAGCAGGGCACCTTATCTGTGCTCAGGGTTCACCGCAGCAAGTGCTCATTGCCCTTGGCTGTTCTGCTTCTGGTTTTGTGATAGAAACTTCAGGATTTTCCTCATTTTAGGTTGGCTGGTTTTTAAGGAAGGCTCTGCAGGTAGAGACAGTATCTCCCATCAGGCCAACCTCTGTTTGGAAAAGGTAGAAAAGCTTCGAGAAGACCCTCCTTTGCACTTTTGAATATTTGATTGAGTAACTCTAGGTGGATTCAGACCCAGATGAAACGTGCAGCAGCCCAGCACCGATCCAGGTTTACCGCTGAAACGCTTTCTGTCAGGTGCTGAGGCTCTGTCCACATGGTGACCGTCACGCTGTTTAGAAGTACCTGAGCCAAAATAAAAACAACTGGCTTGTGTATCCAGAAGGAGTAAGATAGGAGTTTCATGTGAGCTTGTGCAGAAAAGCAAAACTAGCCGGTCAGCAAGTTTCCTACAGGTACAACCGTGTGTAAATTTGCAGTTAGTGAAGGTAAACTAAGTGGAAGCAGGAAATCCTAGACAGGGACTGATTAAAACCTATTGACTATATTCCTTATAACGGGGATTTTTTTCCAGCATAGACTTTTGCCTGAAGAAGGACCTTTTGTGTTTCTGTCTCTCACTTCTAGTTTTCTCTGATGCTGAAAATGTCAACAGTTCTACACAGAGCAATTCGGCAGCCAGTGTTGGCTGTTTGTTTTTTTTTTCTGTTTGGTTGGTTTTTAATTATTATTTTTATGTCCTACTTGAATTGTGTTTTAATTTGTAATTTTTTTTCAGTACAGAGTACATGGACTATACTCTGTAGGATAGTAAAGAGAGTTGATTTCTCTTCGGATGTGTTGTGCAAGAGATCCAGAGCAAAAAAAGTACCACGCACATTTAAAAAATGCTAGGTGACCCTATCTCTAGTGCTCACAGTTTATCACTGATTGTCCAGCACTGTCAGCTACTTAACTGCTAGTCATTTTGGAAGACCGATAGGAGTTTTGAGTAACTTGGCGATGGAGTTTTAACGCTTTATTCCTGGACTTCCTAAGCCACGGAAAGAGAGCTCTGACAGCATTTTTCCAGTTTCCCATACAGACCCTTAACAAACAGTGTGACGCCCACGTTTTGTAAGCAACTGGCTTGTGCAGAAAAGCACTGGGGGGTTGGGAGCGCAGCGAGAAAGTTCTCTGAGGCACCAACACGAGGCAGCTCAGTGTCAGTGCCACTGAACTCTCCATACTTTTCCCATTTTTCTCACCCGTGCTGTCTGCACGCCCTCTCCCGCTCCTGCCTGGAGAGGAGCACATTTTGGAAAGTAATTTCCCTGCCCAGCATATTTAGAAATAGGTTAATGACACTGCAACTTTAAATAGCAACCCAATGTGCCAAGGCAGGATTTATGGGCACAGTCAGTTCAACGAGCAGCAGCGGCTCCCTGGAACTGTCCCCCCACAGAGAAGCCAGCACTGAGCGGTGACTGCACATTTAGCCCCGAGAGTCTCGGAGTCGCATCCTCCAGAGCGCTCCTCAGCCCCGTGGCGAGTTACCTCTGCATGAAAACCGGGATTTCAGGCTGTAGGAACCTGCAGGCTTTGAACTCACAAGAACACTTTTGAACTCCTCAGGCAGAAGAGTTTCAATCGGATTGTTCCAATAAGAGGTCCACCTTCAAAGCCTCTGTGTAAGGAAAAGCGCGTACACTCCATGGAGTAACCTGGCACGTATCAGAAGTGTTGCTGTACGGGCCAAATTCGGAGCCTGTAGCTCTGCTGCACTGACATTAGGGGTTGCACAGGTGCTAGAAGCACCAGAAGTTGTGGAGAGCAGATATTGCTATTGGTGCGTAATTTACTCCCAGACTTTAAGTGGTATTGAGATAAAAAAGGGATCAGCAGATGGGAATTTATTACAAAGCATGGATTATTATAAATAGCTGTTCCTGGTTGTTTTGTAATCTCAAGAAAACTTCTTAGTCAGTCCTAAAACAGGAAATTCTTCTGTCTGACTTTATTAAAAATGAGATGCCAGATATCACAGTTCAAATATTGAGGCCAAATTCTGCTGCATTTGTAACATACCAGGCATCACAGATCAGCATTTAGCTAGGGAGCCGGATACGATTAATCACAGGTTATCACAGAGCATCATCCAAAACAAGAGGATGATTAGATACTGCAAAAAGTGGCAGATCCAGAAGAAAACATGATGCATATAGGAACAGCCACTAGCCTTAGACGTTAGAATTACAGAGTTTGGAGACAGGCTCTATCAGAATATTCAACAATTAGTCACACAGTAATTAATCCTGATGAGTTGGTGTTGTTTATGTCTAAGAGAATCCCACAGTCTCTTACCTCCCCAGTGTGTTATTTAATTGGTGCCATTGTACCCAGCAGATGCTGTTACCATCCCTGTTATTATAAATATTCTGTGACGCGCAGCAGGAAGTTCTGGCTCTGGTATCTCCTGGCTGGGATTTGATCGTGCACCATCGGAGGTGAAACACCTCTGTGCCACACACGCTAATTCAAGAACTGAGATACTTGTGGCCTGAAAGTGTCAGATTTTCATTGCTGTATTATATGTGACACGGAAATGTATTTTATTTTATACATCTATGAATTGTTTAAAATGTAAACTTGCATAGCCATCTGTTCTCACTGCTGTTACAGCTCTCTTTTTTCTCCCCACAAATTCTGTTGTACCGTGTTCCCACCTTGCGTCTTGTCTGCGAGCTTTTCTCAGCAAGGGCTGCCTTCTGCCCTCTTTCTACAGCTCCTCACACAGCAGGGCCCAGATCCAGCCGGTACAGTGAGGTTTTACTGAAGTTAAGAAAATACCATAGGTATTTTTATGTTATATAATACATGACTACCACTGACTCACAAGAAGCACATTTTAAAGCACCTACACAGCTGATAATAAACTACTACAAGGTGGTAACAGTTCATCTCTTTCACTAAATGTAAACTCTCCAGTGCAATGCCTATTTATTGCCTATCAATTGTCCCTGTGACAGGATAGTTTTGAATTAATATTGAAAATGGTTGGATATAAAGTACTTCCAGGCTACTAATAGCAGGAGTAATCACAATTCAGCATTAAAAAAATGTTTTCTTGAGGATTTTTGTCACAGGATTTAAGATACCATTTTAAAACCAATCCCACAAGGAAACGATGAGTTTTGATAAAGCCAATAATTGAAGCCACATTCCTTGTCGCCCTGAATCGAGCATATTGGCTGCTCTCCTTGTGCCAGCTGGCAAAGATTCCCAAGGGGCTGCCGGCCAGGTATGTGTCGTCAGAAAGCTCCAGCCACTGCTACTGTTCTGTGCCCAGACCTCTCCTCCCATGCCAGGGACTATAAGGACATGCTGTAGGAGCCAAAAATGGAAGATGAGGTAGGAGCTGCTGTTGGCATAGCTGGGGACTACAGTCTTGTGGGCTGAATGAAGCAGAAGAAAGAATTTGCCTTACGATTCCTAGATATATCTGAGCTGTATTTCCATACAATCAGGTATAGAACACACTGGGTCAACCCAAACATGACTTATCAGTATCCTCAGGCCCTGAGATTGTTTAATGGATGACTGAGCCACGGTTATGCACCCATACCAGTGGAACAATTAATCTGCTCAATTACCTTGTGATTTGTTCTCCTGCCAGCATGGGGCATAAAAATCTGACCCGCTAAAAACTCCCGTGTTAAACGCTTGCAACTTTTTAGGAGGGATAACGAGTTAGGAGGGATAACGAGTTAATTTGTTCCTTTCCATAATCTAGCTCTTTCCAACATTTTTTGGAGCCTTAGCGTTAGGACCATGTCATTACGCTTTCCAACTCCTCAGGTAGCTAAAAGCCCTTGAGAAAGCTGTTAGCAGGCGACCTGCAGCGATACTGAATTATTCATGGGGACTAATGAAGTTGAAACTACCCCAGTGTCACCCTGCGGCCAGGCCTGCTCGCTGGCTGAAGCTGCTGGGGTGGCTCCCTGCGGCAGGAGAGGCCTCGGTCACCTGCTCGCAGCCCCTTGCTGCCCCTCACCGAGGAGGCTCGTCCCAATTACGGTCCATTCCGCTGCTGGTTTCAGGTATTTTAAACACGTTCCTTCTAAGGAAAAAAAAAAAAAAGAGAGATTTCAAAGTAAGAGGTGGGTT
>NW_009709890.1:0-5797 GCF_000703405.1 Apaloderma vittatum | reverse complement strand
GGATGGAGGTGAGGCTGACTGGCCTATAGTTACCTGGGTCCTCCTTGTTGCCCTTTTTGAAGACTGGAGTGACATTTGCTTTCCTCCAGTCTTCAGGCACCTCTTCTGTTTCCCAAGACTTGGCAAAGATGATGGAGAGTGGTCCAGCAATCACTTCAGCCAACTCCCTCAGCACCTGCAGGTGGATCCCATCTGGACCCATGGATTTACAGGTGTCCAGACAGCTTAATTGCTCCCTAATCCAGTCCTCATCAACTAAGGCAAACTCCTCCACTGTCCTGCCTTCCTCTGGGGTCTCAGGGGTACGGGGCCCCTCAGGACAGCCTCTGGCAGAGTGGACAGAGACAAAGAAGGCATTCAGTAACTCTGCCTTCTCTGTATCTGCTGTCATCAGGGCACCCATCTCATTCATTAGTGGGCCAACATTGTGTCTGGTATTAGTTTTATCTGCCATGTATTTGAAAAAGCTCTTTTTGTTGTCTAGATTTAACTCAACGGAGGCCTTAGCTTTTCTAATTACCTCCCTACATTCTCTGACAGCAGTCCTACACTCCATCAAAGTGGCCAGCCCCTCCTTCCATGGTCTGTACACTTTCCTCTTCCACTTGAGCTTACCCAGTAGTTCCTTGTCCAACCACACAGGTCTCCTGCCTCCCTTCCTTGACTTTCTACGTGTCGGGATGCACTGACCTTGAGCTTGATAGAAGCAGTCCCTGAATGCTAACCAACTATCTTGGGCCCCTTTACCTTCAAGCAGCCTTGTCCATGGGATTTCCCCCAGCAACTGCTTGAAAAGGTCAAAGTCGGCCCTGCTGAAGTCCAGGGTTCCAATTCTGCTTGCTATCCTGTTCACACCACACGAGATCCTGAACTCCACCATTTCATGGTCACTGCAACCAAGGCAGCCCTCGACCTTTACTGCTTCAACCAGACCTTCCTTGTTAGTGAGGATGAGGTCAAGCAGCGCTCCTCTTCTAGTCGGCTCCTCCACTATTTGCATCAGAAAGTTACTATCAATGCACTGGAGGAACCTCCTAGACTGCGGCTGGTTGGCTGTGTGGTCCTTCCAGCAAATATCAGGGTAGTTAAAATCCCCCACAACAACCAGGGCCTGTGACTGAGAGGCCGCTCTCAGCTGCCCATAGAAGGCCTCATCAACTTCCTCACCCTGATCTGGTGGCCTGTAATAGACACCCACAACAGTGTCACCCCTGCCAGCCTGCCCCTTAATCCTCACCCACAGATTCTCAACTCGCTCCTCATCTGGGCCTGGACAGCACTCAGTACATTGTAGCTGCTCTCTCACGTAAAGAGCAACACCACCACCACGCCTGGCTGGCCTGTCTTTCCTGAAAAGGACACAGTCTTCCATGACCACATTCCATTTTTAAGACAGAGCTGCCCACCTGTACTGTGCTTCTGTTGTCAGTAGAATGTAAACCACTGTGAAGTGATACACAGGTCAGTGCCACCAAAACTGCCCTCCTGCAAGTTTAGTTTTACCCTCTAAGAAGGGAGAACCCTAAAACCATTAGTGATCTGCTGTCAGAAAGAAATGCTCACCTTTGCACACCTAGAGGAACTGTCCGGAGAACTCACATATGAACTACATTCAGAAGGGAACTTACTTTATATTACAAGAAGTCAAAAGAAAATAAAACCTCTTGAATAAATAAATGCCTGTAGTAGTTGTTAAGTATTTTAAAGCATCATTCCTAAGTAATTGCTAATTGCATAACTTTATTACAAGGCACAATTACATATGCGCTTGAGGTCATCAAGCTATTTGCTGTTTCAAGGAAAGCACTTGGGTCAAAAGGATTTCCTAAATAGAGTCATTCAGTGTTTTATTTCTCCAGCTTCAGGAATTATTTTAGATCTGAAAAATTGGACATTGAATAATTAGTCAAATGTCATTTCCATAAATTGTTTGTGCTTTACATAAAACAAATAACATGCTTTATAGGCTACTTTTGTTCTCCTTTTGAGGCACCCTGTGCTAACTAGGTTTGCACTGTAGTTTATGGCCAGTTTGGTCTAGGATAATTCGTGTACTTCTATTTTCAAACAGATCATTCACACAAACCAGCCAAGACAGACCATTAATTCTCACTTTTACTGAAACTGAAAGGAACTGTGAGAGGACTTAGAGATAAACCTGAACGTGAGAATCACAGGCTGTAAGGTAAGCCACCTAAAAGTAAGGGCTGGTTATACTAGGCAGCATTTAGAGACAGTGAAAGGAACTGAGCAGTCCCAGAGCACAGTTAGTCCTCTCTGAAGACCCCCTGAAAGTGATTATTAGGAAAAATAACTAGCTAAAATGTAAACATCTAATTTCTGACATTTAAAGCTGAGTGACTACCTAGATGAATCATGGGTATCTGCCAGTTCAGACAAAGCTAGCAGTCAAGATCCTCAAAATCCATGCCTAAGTGTGACCTGTCAGTGAAAAAACTTGTCTTCACTACACTTTCCAAGCTCTTGCATTTCTGGACTTGAGATGAGTTGGCATCTCAAGCAAAATCCTGATGCCAGCATGTTTCATGCTCCTTGGCCTCTTCCAGCAGGCAATCCCAGAGTGTAACTTCACGCACCCAACATTAAACAGTGCAGAGACAGAAGGTGTCTCTGCCACTTTGATTCAGGTCATCAGAAAACCAAGGCTAGAGTCCCTGCTTTCATAAATATTTCCTGACTGACTGATGCACCATGGGAAAGGTCTGACCAAAGAAGCAGAAAAACCCTTCCTATTTTAGGTCCCTTCTTCTCACAGAAAGACAGGCTCCTATCAAATTCTGATCTGGATCAAGTAGAAGAGAGGTGTGAACCTGCATATTTAGAAGAAGAAAGCACTTATATAAGGCAAAAGCATTCCCATCCCTAGTGTCTATTGCAAGCAGAAACTTCAACAGTACCTAGACTTCTGAGGATGCCTCCACATTGTTGCTTCAGTATCCCAGGCTGTGAAGCATCTCAGAGCAGCCCAGTCGGCCTAGTTTCAAAATGTCAGATACCTGCCTTTTTTGATACTTCTCTCTCCCATTACACTATGTAGATAGTCTTGTCTGTCTAATCCAAGGGCAGGGCTTCTATTACAGGGAGAGATGTGAAGGAATTGGGCAAAGCAACACTGAATTCTAATATCCGTCATCCACGCGAGGCTCTTGTCCTCTGTGTTTGTATCTCTGGCCAAGAGGAGCTCAGGTTATGAGCGCTCATGGAGATCTCTTTGAGCCTCTACACATGCTAAGAATGAGCAAAAGGTTTATGGTCCAAAACCCAGCAAAACAGGCGTTTCGTGATGAATAAGCTTTGGGCTGGGCTGAAGAAGTAAAACTTGCAGCTGGAGAAGTATAAAAACAAAACAAAACAAACTCCACCCAGAAATAAACATTTCAGCATTCAAAAGATAACTCTACTAGTGACTGGATGAATGAGTTAACAGCAATAGGCTCTTCTTACTGCCTAGATACTATAAAAAGTTCTGGAAGTTGAAGGATCAGTGACCTCCTGGTGAGGCTTGGCCTGTAGATCTGGTCTCTGACAAAGCATCAAATGGTAGCGTGATTAACTGAACCCATTCCTGCATCCCTCAGCGACTGAGAGGACAGTGTGGTCCAGACAGAGCAAGGAAAAGAGAGCTCACCCGTGCACACAAACAGGGTAAGTGTGCCATGTAGTTTTCACTCTCCTTAAGAGTTCAGCTGGTGTGTGCTGAGGCAGGTACTAGTGCAAATTCAGAAGGTATATTTTATATTTTCCTTGTTTAAGTCTGCTACAGTGCCAGATCTCCTGCCTGACTCCCAACTCACCAAATGCCACCCTCAGACCGCTGCCATGCAATGAGCTGCCCAGAGCTGTCACCAGTACAACTCTCTGTCCCCAGATCCACTTGGGAAATGCAACTCTCCTGAGCATGCTTCATCTAACACTTTATATCCTTGATATACTTAACCTTAATGCTCATAAAATTGCAACCAGATCTGACAGTACTAATGACAAAAATCTCTTTAAATGCTATCATTATTTGTTGTTGCATTACTACTAGGCAGGTAACTCAATGGGTTTGATAAACTGCTTGCATAATATGTAGCTTTCAGTTAAAATGTGGAATGACTAAGATTTTTATTTTAAACCACTGCCATAAAACGTCACTGAAGATGCCCTGAAGATGATAATCACAACATATTTTCTTCCTAAAATATTTTAGTCATCAGAGAGGCAAGTTTACCTTATATGAATATGGAAGTGTTTGATGAAAATAATTTGGGGCTTGTTCTGTTTTCTTTGAATCCTAACTGAAAAGTGCTGATGTTTTTCTGTGCCTCTTCATTTTTCAAAATGTAATCAAACTATAACCCCAAAGAACCATGTTAATTAATAGTAACACGAATTACAAGGAACAAATTGTGTTTATCATTGTGTCAAACTTGCTGGGAATTGCTACAATGTTATACTGAAATTGTCCCTGTCTTTAACTTTCAGGTCACATTCACTGTAGCTGAATATGACTCCTTCTGCTTGTTTTCTAAGTTGACCCCTTGGGTTACAACTGATCGTTTAAGGATTCTTCTGGCTGTGGCTCCTGTGGGGATGATGGTTAACAGAGAAAATACATATTTTATTAGAGTAAATGAGCAATAAAAAATTTTTGAGATGGTAATACAAACATTGCATTATACTGCACCTGAAGAGATAACTACACCTGAGGTGGTCTGAGAATTTCTATTTCAGCTGCTCATGCTTTGCAGAACTTCCATTTTCTAAGCCTGAAATCTGTGGTTAGTAAGGCTGAGGTTTGGGTCATATTAGTTTGTAAAATTTGAACAAAATTTGATCTGATACACTTGAAAAGAAGGAAAAAGAACACAAACATGTTGCCAGTTTTGGGCGGGGGGAGGAAGAAAAAGTACTTTACGTTATGACCTGATTATTCTTTTTACCAGGACGGTGCTATTTGTCATACTAATGCAGACTGACCAACAGTGCCAGCCCCAAAGAATTTTCTGTCCTGCCTGAGTCCTGACATGGGTGGAAGCAAAAGACTTAAATACAGCAGAAAGGAAGAAGAGGGGCGTGTGTATATATACATATATACACATATGAAAAATAATAAAAATCAAAGGCTCTAGCTTCGATCTGTCACTGCTCTTGAACACTTAAACACACAACTGTGAATACACAACGCTGAATAGCAAGTGAAGCACCTGGCAAGAACAGTCTGGAAACTCTCGTGAGAAAGGGCAGGACCATGGTGGGTGGGACAATTCACCCCCACTGAGCAGTGGGACGAGGTTTGTGGTGTGTGTCCAGCATCGCACATCACCCAGGCTCAATCCCCCTGCTTAGGGCCTGGGCAAGGTTTCTGTAACATTTTGTCCCAATTTGAAGCCTTTGAAAAATGTGGCAAGCAGGGATCCTCTCAAAATCCCCGCTGGGGAGGATGTCGTTAATGCCATCTGGGTGTCAGCCTTGCTAGAAACTGCAGCGACTGATGTGCCAACTTTAATTAACATCACGGACGTTTGCTGTGCAGAACACACAGGACTGTCCATGCCACTATCTGTTCCCAGCGCCAACGCTCTCCATTTTCTCCCCAGCCACTCGCTACCTAAGGAACCTCCTTCAGGGGGGTTAAAAATAACGAGCCCTGAAGCACAGCAGCAGCGTAAACGAGATTAGCCTCGTCAGAACAATTTTACTCCCAAACAGATGTTGGCGACGGGATTAGCATTCAGGCCAGGCTTCTCCCGATTTATTTCGCTCCTCGCTTTTCACTTACCCATTTGCTAAC
>NW_009709889.1:63513-109132 GCF_000703405.1 Apaloderma vittatum | reverse complement strand
GACTGGGTTTTAGCTCAAACCCAGGACACAACATATTAATGCACTGTCACTTGATACAGGGCTGTATTAAGAGAATCGTAGGCAGTAGACAGAGTGATGAGATTATGCTCCTCTACCTGGCCCTTGTTAGACCTCGCCAAGAATCCAGCACCCGCTTTAGGCCTCCAGTACAAAAAAGACCTCAATAAACTAGGATGAGGTAGCTAAGGCCACCAAAATGTTTGGGGACTGAGCACTTGCCCTGTGAAGAAAGGCTGAGGAAGCTGGAACTGCTTAGCCAGGAGAAGAGATGGCTGCAAGGGGAACTGCAGACCCTAGTGCCTTTGTGGAAGGTGTTGAGGAGAGAGATTCAGGCTCTTCACAGCGGTGCCTGGTGGGAAGATGAAAGGTAAAATTATAAGTTGAAAGAAAGGTTCAGTTTGTCTGTAAATAGAAGCTTTCTTGCCATGAGGACAGCCCAGAAGTGGAGCAGATTGCCCAGACATGTTATGCAGCTTCTTTCCTTGGCAATTTTTGAGACTGGACTAAGTAAAGCCCTAAACAACTTAGTCTGATCCCTTGTCCGGCTCTGCTTTGAGAGGTTGAACTGCTGACCTCCTCAGGTCCTTTTGTACCTAAATTATATTACAAGTCTATGATTCTGATGGAGAAATTTTAATGACAGTGCTAGTTTTTGAAGCTTTGTTATGTTTTATTTAATCTCTCTAGGTTGTTCTGTTACACCACTCACTCTGGAAAGCCTTGAAGTGGCTTCAGCTAGGGCCAAGCAGGCATACTCTCCAGTGATTCAAGTGCCTAATTTTGACTGATTTCTAAGAGACACAGGCACTTAGGAATTCGGACTAGAAACTATTTTTTTTTTTTTCCCCCCTAAATATGAAAGGCGAAGAAGCAATTTAAAAAATACTTATATTTTAATGCACCTATGACATTTCTGCTTTGCTTATCTTATCTAGGAAAAGAAGCAGTTGGTGAGAGGGAAATCAGCTTCCTAATCCTGCAGAATTCTTGAACAAAAAAAATGATAAATAAATCACAATATCTCTCCATAGCACTGCATCTTTTCTGTACCTGCACTCTCAACCAAACATTCAGAAAGATGGGTTCCCTAAAAAAACCTGTTTTCTATTGATTTCCTATCACAGCACCATGTGCTGGGAAGAAGACCCATTCACAGATATGGGTATCTGCCAAAGAGCACTTCATCCATTTGCTGCTGTTTCTCCTGCAGTCAAAGTGATCAAGCCATTTGCTAGGGAAAATAGTTTTCCTCTTGTCATCAATGTTAACAGGAACAGTTTAAACTGTATCTGCCACTTTTTGGGAGATCAGTGGAAAGAAAAAAAACACCAGCAGGAAAATTGCAAAACAGCAGTAGTAAAGCAGAATTAGTTTTCTGATTCTTGCCATGCAATTACCTCAGATACATTTTCTTCAGAACCTAGGATGTAACTCTGCTGGGCTCAGAGATCACCATAGGTGAAAGGGTGTCCTGCAAGAAACTTGGAAATTCACACTTAAAAAAAATGCTGTCACTTTGCCTAAATTTTTCAGTTTCTTACTATTATTCATGGATTAAATATGTTTAAAAGCAGGGAGATGCCATGGAGAAGGGCATACATAAGGGTTTAAGGATGTCTAAGTTCTAGAAGACAGTGTAAACCTGCACATCAAGATGCAAACGTATGTCATGACTGAACTTGAAGGTGAACACAGACAGCTGAGGGAAGATTCTGCTTTTTCTGCTTTAGGCAGATGAGAACAAAAGAAGTTTAAGGAAAAAAAAAAGAACAAGCTTTAAAAAAAAGCTTTAAAGAGAGATTGAAGTGTACGTCCTGTCTTGACATTGCAACATGGCCCTGAGAAAAACCATAAAAAGTAAGGTGACTGTACTGAATGAAAACCTTGGAAAATTGAGTTTATTTTTCTCTGGAAGCTGACTCCTGCATCTAGGGATGTTGCACATTCTTTGTAAAAGCAGCAGAATGCATCAATAAATCAAAATGAATCAACCACTAAGTTTTTCTTCTAAGTGTCTTGTTGTGAGCATATGGGTCAAAAATGTTAATTAACATTACAAACTGCTCCATTATTTTAGTAAAATTATTTAGGTGCGGAAAATTATATTCCCTGTATGTATATATGATCAGGGCCAGCTAAGCTCCATTTAGACAATGGATGAACTTGCTCCTGGTACATCTAGAAGAAGCTCTGGCTTGTTTAACCTGTCTTGAAGGTCAGAGCATTGGAGAAGATAAGGCAAGTATCAGTGGCCTGAAAGACCCATAGCAACCTGCAAAACTGTAATATAGGGAAGAACTTGCAGCAGTTTGCTCAGACAATAAACATCTGTATCTGTAACTGTCTGTAGTCATTCAAAGTTTGTAGTCATATTTTGGGGCTGCCCCATTAGTTTGTTCTAGATCAAAAGAAGTCCTCAGACATCACTCTAATTTATAGACTCAAGCACTTAGTAAGAATGATCACTGCTGAAATCACCTAAACACACTAAAGACTACAGTATCATTAGTCAAGTCCGGTTCCATATAAATCATATCAAGAAAACTACCACCTATAACTGACAGGGATTAACACTGTATTTGTTAGGTTGTCTTTGGTTACGTAATTATTGAATCATCATAGCTTTTGTTACCTGAAAATAAAACAAATTGTACAAATAATGTCACAAAACATAACAGATGACCTGGAAAGTTCCCAGCACCAGGTATATCCTGGAATGTATATCCCGTAGGAAGTGATGTTTTCTCTATTGGCATATATATAACAAGTCTATTCCTAAAGTAAAAAATAAGCTATTCATGTGCCTTATGATCATATCAAGTTAATCTATCCGTGTTTTGTTTTGTTTTTTCATACAGGCATGTTAAGAGTATGTCATCACATATTTGTGTTCATGACAAAAAAACGCATAGTAAAACCCCCAGATACCTCTCAAAGAGATCTGAATAATGGTGAGACATTTTGCTTATGGAGCACCTCAGATTAACTAATGACCTTTATAATCAGTTGATGACCTTGACTTGAAGACCAATAAACCTATTTTCTGCTAATACGAATCTTCATGATAATGCTGCTAGAAAGTGGCAGTGTTCAGTAAACCCTGGAAACAAACCGATAAAAATGGCTTCTTTCCAGCGCAGGCACTTTTTACTTCTTTTTAAAGTCTTTCTGCATTTGCTGAATTTTCACAAAAACTTCAAATATGGGCATAATCTAATATGATGAAGTCATTAATGTGGTTGTTCACTGATAGTGGCCTGTACTATTCTGCAACAGAAGTTCAGGAAAGGACACAGTATTCTAAACATTTGTAGTGGAAGACGGGATGACTTCCTCCCTGTAAAGAATGGTTTACTACTGCTTTCTTTCCTAATGTTCCTTAAATGAAAATTTAGCAGCAGGCTAAATTTCCTCTACTTGTTTTTGGCATTGCACTTTGGAGCATCTAGCTGTCCAAGTGCTCCTTATCCATCTCTCCTCAATACTCTCCCCAATTAAGACTATCACAGAACAGTTGAGGCACGTTGTAAAATACTGAAAACCTTTAATGACTCTTCCTACATCCTTGCCTTCCTGGATCCATCTGGTTTAGTAGAGCCTTAATATTTAATAGTTGTACTTAGCTGAAAAGAATTACTTTTGCCCTTCTCTGGGAGAACATGTTAGATCAACCAGTGCCTGTATCATGCTTTGGCCAGGCATCCGGCTTACAGATTCATGAGGGAAATGCTGGAGAACTTGAGCCTCCTGTGATGGTTTCCTGACCTAACAGCTGATTGCTTGAAGGAAGGAGTTTTCTCACTCTGTTAATGAGAAGTGTAATGATTCCCACCAGCAAACATCTCTGCAGAGTTTATATTAGCTGGGAGGGACATTTCTCCACCTTCTAGGCCATATGTTCAGTCAGTGCAGGCTATAACACAGGAATGAAAAAAAATGTGAAGGACAGTGATGTGACAGATGGCTGCTTATGGCAGAGAATGGCTTGAATGTCCTGCCACAGCTTAAAGAAAACAAGTATATGAAGTGGCTTTACTAAAGGAATAACATAAAATACTGCCATCTTATATTTTCAGTAAGCCCTTTCTCCTTGTTTATGTTTCTTTGTTTCAGATTTTCTGAAATTATTAAATAGAATTACTTTGATCTGAACCATTTAAAAATGAAAAGTGGTAAAATAATCACTATCAGCAGAATATTTCTTCGAGGATTTATGTCTAGAAATACCTTCTCCTTTTACTTTCCGAAGCATTGGTCTGAAATATTCCTAGCTTTTATTTTATGAGCAGCTGCAGTAGAATCAAGTTAGGAAGAAAATTATTTCCATACCCAAATTCATTCAGTGGGAGTCATGGGAGTTTCTGGACTCTAGAAAGAGGAATAAACTTTTCTGGACCATTTGATATTTGGACTTGCAATATACAAACCTGCATCCAAAAAACCACAGCTAGACTTCCCTCCAGTGATTTTCCTTGTGCACTCGCTGTAGTACCTGTTTCAATACACCATAATAGTACGTCCTCAACTTTCCTTGTCATGTACGTGTGAATAAAGGCCCATTCTCGTGGAGCAGTGAAAATAGAAAAGCTCCTAACAGCAGTCTTGAATGAGAAAGGTTGAAAATTGTGCAGAGGTTAAGAAATTCACAATGATACATTTGCTGTACCTCTCTGGGTAGATCTGTATGCTAGCTCCCCTATCTTTAAATAGAACATATTTTCACCTTTCTCATTGACTCATGTAGGTGTTATCCAATATATAACATCTTTTCCTGCATAACTTTTAGACACACTCAAAGAAATGCATTTTTTTTAATTGCTGTTAGAAGAATGACCTCATGGATCTCCATTTATACACTATAACATAATCACACATTTCCTGTAAAGACTTTATTTCTTGTTCCTTTTATGTTTCACACCTATGAGACAGGAACTCACCCTACCTGCCCTCTAAGTTGCTTTATTTAGAAATCAGGCTTTCTAGTGGTAACTGATATGCAGTTACTAACTTGCAGTGCCCTGTTGCATAAATTATATCACCGTGCTCATGAAATTTTCTTGATTAACCTATAGACAATGTAATCACTGTTGTAAACACAGGAAACAGCAGTATGGGATATTTTGAATTCAGACAAATTCATGGTTAATTCAAATTAAAATATGACCAGGTTTTAGTGAATCACTGGCACTGACTGAAGGCTTAAAATAGAAAAAGAATTATAGTACTGTATGGAACAACTGTACAATTCAGACACCATATGCATACTGTCACTTTGATAGATGCATTCCCCCACTCTATTACAATGGTAATTTAATTGAGAAAGTAAAGATCCCAGGTTCAATTCCCTAATGACTTGCCAGATTTCTACAGTGTAACTGAGAAATGATTTTAGGGTTTTTTTTTTAGTAAATTGTCCTGTATTTGCAGTTCTTAGACCCTGTTTTCAAGACTTGAAATGAAGCTTCTGGGGAGGCATTGTTCATGTTTTACTCGGCAGTTTGCCATTTATGCTATACACTCTCTGACAGTTTCATTCACCAGTTTGACTACAAGTATGCTTGCCAGAAGTGTGGACTGAACATTATTTGCTCCTAAGCATAACCAATGAAGCCCTCACCCAAATATGGATTTGTGTCTTGTCCAATTAGCTGAACTGGTAGTATTAAATGTCATCAATGCCAAAGTATAAACAATTTGCCTGTGTTTCCCAAGCTGTTACTGTGCCTGTGGCTCTAGGACTTCTGCATAAAGTTTTGTAAAGTTTCTTTACTTGATTCCTTCCTTTCCTCAGGAATCTGTATTGGCATGGTTATTTTAACTTTCAAAGGTATAATTGAAGGTCCTTGCTAAGGAATGAAAACTGGACACTGGTGCCAACCTCTCTAAAGTCAGGACACAATGGGGGAAATTCACAGATGAGTTTCACTATGTAATTGTCATAGTCATGTTTAAAAACTCTGCCACTAATGTCCAATTATTTCATGTTTGGGAATAATATTCCCAATAAGCTTTCATATTTCTTCGTGGGCCTGTGTATCACAACTGAGATTTGTTTTAAAGAGGAAATTTGGAGAATTTCCCACTTAGATATGGGACAAGTTTAGCACATAGATTTTTTGAAATAAAATGACAGGAGCTGATCAGCTAAAAGATGAAACTTATCATAACAAGCAGATGCTTTGTGGAAGTGTATTTATTCCCAGAAGCCTAGCAAACCATACCCTAATTTTCAGCCTGTTTTAGAAGATCCCACACTAAAGTTAGTCTTACGTATAATTAAAATCACAGAGAAAATAACCTCAATTCGCTTTTTGTTTTGTTTATCTCATGCTGCTGATGTAACTGTGATTGATTGTCTAAGGACATTAAGTGAAGCAAGACTTGTCAGAAAGATAGTATCTTACAGTAGAGATAAAACAGAAAGCTACCTGTGATCTTTAAAATACGAACTGAGGAAGAAAAATTCATGGTTGTATTTTTCATAATCATTATTTTTCATATTGTGTACTGAGAAAAGACTGCAATTTGTTAGCACATTGCAACGTTTACATTTTATCTAAAGCTAACGTCACAGCATCTCATAAGCAGCATTTACCTGTTTCTTTTTTGTCATTCTAGGTTTAACAGCATCCTTCTCTTCCTCCTCTACCCCTTTGCCCCAAGTTTAAATCACCTCTTCCTCTCAAGTTTTTTAATTATTTAAGATAATCAAACTATGCTTAGACCAACGAAACTGTAAGGCTGCTGCCCAAGACAGGACTTGTCTGAACCAAGAAAGAACCCAGGAAAGGACTTGTCTGTCCCAATTATGCAAGTTTTTGTTGGTTTGGTTTTGTTTTATTTTAGTAAAGGCAACATTTTCCCCAAAAATCTTATATGTCATGTTTTACTACTGTACTAAAAATTCAAACCAAAATAATTTATAATTTCTGTTTTCTGTCCATGTTGCTTTGTTTTGGATACTTCTTGACAAAAAGAAAAACAAATTGCTTTCTTTTCATAATGAAATAGTTTTCTTTTTGTTTTGCCTTTTTGGGGGGTATTTTTGGGAGGTATTTTGGAGAAAAACTCAAAATAATATCTCAACCTAGAGGTAAATTCATCTTAACAAAGGCCACAGGTATACCTTAATACTAACTTTCTTAAGCACTGCACAGTGTGTGTAACGATCATTGAAAATTCCACCATTCTAATTGGTGTTTCTCTTGTGAGGAACTGGGGGAAATAGAAAAAGCAGATTGTTTTGATAAGGTTTTTGGTTAAACTAATTGTTGTAATAACAGAAAACTACACTAAAAATAACAAGTGTTTTAAAATAATCTAGATGAATTTATAATAAATTTGCTTTCAATAATCCTTACTACTCTGTGTACAGCAGTGTTATTTTAACAATTAACAGCAAACCTAAAATATTCGTTTCTTCTTGACAAGACTGTTTTTAGAACTGTAAACAGCTTCTTTGTCAAGAGAGACATTTGCTTTTCAAGAGAAAGTGCCACTTAGTCTGTAAGAATTATGACTCCATGCACATGATGAAAACCTCTAAATCTTTGCAACTGACCTTTGAAAATAAATTATACCATCAAGCTATTCACATCACAGATTTTGTACCTTGAAAGGATAATTCCACTGTAGAGTTTTGAATACGTTAGAGAGAGTCTTGGATTGGAACTTGTGTCAGTGAAATCAACGGTAATTTCAGTAATGATTTTCAAAAGAAGAACATCATTTTCTGTGAGTGAATTTCTTGTACCACCTTCCAGTTAAGAAACTAACATCTGGATTTTTTTTAATCTCCCTTCAGCCCCTCCACCTGAACGAATATGCCATATGTATTTTCACTTCATTCTTATCTTAAAGCCTGATTCTGGAATGATGATCTAGCTGTGTAACATTTAGTAAGTATTACTTAATAGTATTTCCTGAATTTTTCTAATACAGTCATTTCAGTGATGCTTCTGGGTATTTAGTGGGTATCATCTGTCTAGCACAATGATCACATATAAAGCAATTAAGTTTCTTTTTTTCTATTGCATCCTATGAATAATTGGATGAAAATGCAGTTTTCAAAAACAAGACAATTAAATACTTATAGGAAATTTTTTGCCAAGAATTTTACTGTACTGAAGTGGACGAAGCAATAAGGTTCATTTTATGGAGAATTTAGCATTTGATAAAAGTTGTTAAAAATGCATTCACACTCTTGCAGTTATTTAAATAGTTTACATGGATCCATTTTTTTCATGAGCTTTAAACACTATGGGCTTTCTCCAAATTATCTGAAGCAGTCAATTAATTACTTTTTTTAAATCCTGATTTTAGTTTTTAAGTTAGGGGGTGAAAATATCCAGTGGTACAATCACCTGGCTGATGATGCACAATAAAGGTGGCATTATGGGTTTTGTCTCCACCTATTTTGTTATGCTGTTGCATAAATGGGCTTGTTTTAAATCACAGCCAACAACGTTTCCTAAAGAAGAAGAAGAAAAAAATGGATTACACTCTATAATCTTGTAGCTTGACCTAAAGACAATTTTGCTGACCACTCAATATTAAGTAATGGAATGCAGAAGGATTTCATAACCTTCTGCTGGACAATAGATAATAAAAAAAATACTTCAACCCTGACTTTTAAAATTAGAGTTCTTCTTCCATGACATTATAATATCCCATTAATAACAACAGAGCAGATAGATAAATGAGGTTTTTCACAACATATTGCTCAAATATTAGTTTTTGTCAAAAACCAGTCTGAGCTAGTGAAACAATTGCAATACAGAAGAAGTTCATACATACAAAAAAGATTTAAATGAGGGTTTTTTTTACTACTGGACAACGAAATACTAGTTATAATGTTTTTACTAACTGAATAAATAATAGAATCATAGAGTCATAGAATAGCATAGGCTGGAAGGGACCTCAGAGATCATCTATTCCAACCCCCCCGTTGTGGGCAGGGACGCCACCTCTCGACTAGACCAGGCAACACATGGGGACCGAGTGGGAATTGAACCTGTAACCTCGATGTTGTCATTGTTGTCAGCACCACTCTCAAACCACTTAGCTAACCAGCCCCCTAATACTTATTTTATTGCAAATAACACCTATTAAACCTAAAGCATAGTCTAGGATTTCTAGGAAGGTAGACTTAGAAGTACCTAACTTAGAAAGAAGGGAACACAGAAAGTCTGAAGAATGAAACAGGAATGAAACTGGGATGCTTCTTCAGTATGTGAGAAAAGTATCCCACAGTTTTAGCGCTACGTTTCTGGTTTCCCTTTCCTGCCCATTATCCTTAGGCAATTTAATTTCTTGTAGCAGGACTCTAGAGGTGATCCTTGACAATTTAGCATACTGGTTTGCTCATGTTGCGCTTGTTTCAGCACATTTAAATAAATATTTTCTTTTCTTTAATCGTCTGGAAGGGTCAATTTTACTTCAGCAGACAATTTAGGTACACTGAGGAATATTTTGGAGATATGGAACTTTTGGTTATGCAAAATTTTACATGGGCTTGTCAGAGAAAGTAAAATTAAGCAAGTAAGCAATGGCATCAACTGTCTTAATTCTTGTGGCAGAACTACTAATTCTGTCTGGTAAATTATAGTATTGCTTAGCAGGAAGAGAACTTTCTGTCAATCACTAGAGATAGATTAGAGTGCAGAAGCAAGAATTTCTGGACGGACAAGTATGGAGTAAAACAATTAATATGAATGAGCTACTTGGCAATGATCAAGTTTTCAATGGTAGTTTTCAAAGACTTGGAAAAACAGTTTTCAGTGACTTTAACTAAGTATTTTTCAATTGTGAGGTTGTAAATGTTATGAATGTTTGTCCCTACAGCATTAACTTGATGAAATTTATTTTTTTCCCTGGTTTATAGAGGTACTGTACTTGAGAACTCTATGTCCATTTGAGTAATTCATCCTTACATATGATGCACAAATAAAAGCACAAACATTAAAATTAAATCTAAATGAGGTTTATTCTTTTAACAATGAACATCTGACTCCTCGCATAGACTGAAAACTTACTACTGCTAAGTAAACTTAAACTAATCACATCAGTATTTTTCTTTTTTCCTAAATATAGCATTTGGCCCTGTAGCTGAAAAAAAAGTCATATATCATACATGGAAATTGTGAAAATTTATTTAAAGGTAAACTATTTCAGAGAAACTTATATATATATACATATATATATATATATATATACATACATATATATACATACATATGACATATCACCAAAAATATTTCATTAAAAAGAAATAAGAAATACTTTGGAGCTCCGGTGCTGTTACATACCTTTTTCTTAGGAATTATAAACATACACGTAGAAATAGAATCTGATATCTTTTGTTTAGAAAGCTAATACTGGTTGTCTTCTAACTTTCATAATACAGTGACTTAGATTTTATTTAATTCTACTTTATCTTAAGCTGTATGATAATAACATGTATATATGATTTTGTTTCCATGTATATATACACTTTTCTTCACTCTTCTACAAACTCTTTTTAGTCATCTAGTAACCTCATTCAGTTTTTTCTAATGGTCATTGAAATTTTGTTATCAGAAGTTTTCATGGAAATATCCTTAGAACTTGGGAAAAGTTTTGGGCACTAGGAATCCAGAGGGACCATATTAGGATGTCCTCTAATCATAGAATCATAGAATGGCCTGAGCTGGAAGGGACCTTAGAGATCATTTTAATCCAGCCTCCCTGCTGCCAGGGACGCCACCTCTCGACTAGATAATGCATGGCCAGTTTTCTGAAATACACCCCATATATAGCCATACTATAGCCATACTATATTTTTCTGGCTGTTTTCAATCTCCTATGTGCACTGTCAGCTTGCAAATAGTTCGTAATTTCCTTATAAAATAGGGTTAGCAGGAGCCCATGGAGTCTGACAGGTTACATCTAAATCCCCATTCACATTCTGATCCACATGCATTGCTTTGCAGAAGAAGCCTCCTCGGTGCAGCAAAACGAGGGCTCTGGCTGCCTTTAAGGACACTTTTTCTTGTTGAGTATGCAGGCAACATTTTCCTGTTCATCAGAAGAATGAAGTAAACCCGATTAGATTTGTTCTCCTTCTGGGAGCAGGAAATTAACTTTGAAAATTATTTAAATGTCTTGCCTGGGGAGGGACTTTTGCCACTCTGAGTTCAATAGTTCAATTTGACAGAGCTCTCTGCCAGATTTCTAATGTGTAATAGTTAGGTGTAAGGGATGAAAATGAGGTGGAAAACTTAGATTATATTAGCTGAATTCTTTTATTGAGGTTGCTGAGTGTTTTTGTTCTGCTATTATTGGAAAGAAGCTGGTCTGAAGGGGAATTATGGTAAAGAGACCTGTGCCTACAGTAGTGTGCAGTATAGCAGATTTGAAGAATGACACAGTTAGGAATGAAGACCTGATATTCCACAGGTGTTTGGGGGATTTTCACTTTAGACTAGCTTTAGTCTGTTCCTAAGCATGGAATGCTTTCCCCTCTGTTTCTGTATTGCTGTCATAGGAAGAGGCAGATAGTTTAGCATCCAGATCTGCTTCATTTATGCTCAGGCACAGAAATGGTGATTTTTTTCAGCTCCATTGACTGTATTCCCATGCAACATCCTAGTTCTGAAAAACAAGTGGTATCCAAAGAAAAAGAAAGCATAATGAGAGGACTGAGGGGAGACCTTATTGGTCTCTACAACTACCTGAAAGGAGGTTGTAAGGAGGCGGGGGTTGGTCTGTTCTCCCTAGTGGTGAGTTATAGGACAAGGGGAAATGGCCTTAAGTTGCACCAGGGGAGGTTCAGGTTGGATATTAGGAAGAACTTCTTTACTGAAAGGGTTGTCAAGCACTGGAACAACCTGTTCAGGGAGGTGGTTGAGTTGCCATCCCTGGAGGTGTTTAAGAGATGGGTAGATGTTGTGCTGAGGGACACGGTTTAGTGGTGTTGATAGGGCTAGGACAAAGGTTGGTCTCAATTATTTTGAAGGTCTCTTCCAACTGAAACTGTTCTATGATTCTGTGAAATCATAGAATATTTTGCATTAGAAGGAACTTTTAAAGGTCATCTACTTCAGATCCTCTGCAGTGACCAGGGACATCTTCAACTAGGTCAGAGCCCTCTCAGCCTGACCTTGAAAGTTTCCATCCATCTATTCTACCATCTCTCTGGGAAACCTGTTCCAGTGCTTCACCAATCTCATTGTAAAAAGTTTCTTCATTATATCCAGTCTAAATCAATCCTCTTTCTATTTAAAACCATTTACCGCTTGTACTATTGCAAAGGCCCTGCTAGAAAGATTATCCTCATCTTTCTAATAGGCTCACTTTAAGTACTGAAAGGCAACAATGTGGTCTTCCTTGACCCTTCCCTTCTCCAGGTTGAACAACCCTAATTGTCTCAGCCTGTCCTCATAGAGGAGGTGTTCAATCCCTGTGATTATTTTTGTGGCCTTCTCTGGACCTGCTGCAACAGATCCAGGTCTTTAATGTACAGAGATCTCCAAAGCTGGATGCAGTACTCCAGGTGAGGTCTTACCAGAGTGGAGTAGAGGGACAGAATCACCTCCCTCGATCTGCTTGCCATGTTGCTTTTGATGCATCCCAGGATATGGCTGGCTTTCTGGGCTGTGGCACCCTCAAGCCATTCCTGGCAGAGCTGCTCTATGCCTTCATCCCTCAGCCCATATTGACGCCAGGGATTGCCTCGATCCAGGTGGAACACCTTACACTTGGCCTTGTTGAACCTCATAATGTTCACATGAGCCTACTTTTAGAGCTTGTCCAGACCCCTCTGGATGGCATCACACCCTTCATGTGTGTCAACTGTTGCTGAGTAACTCAGCCTTCCCCTCATCCATTGTTACTCTTTTGCTGGTCTTACTTATCAGACAGAGTGCACTTTCTTTGACTTTCCCTTTCTGGCTGACATGCCTGTAGAAGACGTTGTTCTTACTCTTCACAACCCCAGACTTCGTGTGGTTTCAAAGAAAGAATTGCTTTACTTGTGGGTTTTTTTATTAGTTTTGTTGAGGTTTGTTGTTCTTGTTGCTTTGGTTCAGTTTTTTTGTTTGGTTGGTTTTTTTCTTTTTCTTTTTTTTTTTAAACAGACATGAGTTCCCTTCTAGAATATAAAGATACAAGGGTTTAAATATATGACTATGAATGCATCCTGAGGTGATAAAATAGGTTTTTCATTTGTAGTGCAGTTTGCATGAAAGCTTCAGTGGGGACTGAGATGTAAGAAACACATCTCCTCAGTATTCCTAATTTTGGTGGAGGTAGTTCATACTCTTTGGGGCTGCAACTCTTTGATGTTTAATTCTCTAGGTATCATGCAGAAGATAGACATCTAATAGGAAGTGGAATTTCACCAGCCTCCTAATATCTGAGGCTGAAGTTTTCCACTGAAATAGCCATGTCCCATCAAGAACGTAGCTGTGAATTCTGGAATACACTGAAAGCATCAAAAAATTCCTTGATTTTCTGACAGCTTGAATCATCATCGCCTTCAGCATTTGTTTTTTCATTCATTTAATTCCACAATTCTTTAGAGAAACACAGTCTCAGAGAGATGTCCTCATTTTGATAAAAATTAAAAAGAATATATGTAGATCAAATTTACAGCCAGACTGCACCAGTTATTAGGCTCAAATGCCAATAACTTATTTACAAGCTGACCCGAGACTGTGTAGTTTTAGGCACCAAAAATACCAGGTGCAACTGAAGTGTGAAAGGCAAGAGGCCAAGTTAAATAGCAGCAACAAGCCAAATGCCATTATAGTAAAGCACCATGAAGTTCAAACAGGACAACCAAATGCATTGCTTTCCACTAACAGCAGAAATAAGAGGTATGTTGAACTGAATGTTTATACTGGGAGTAGATCCTGATATGGCAGAAGTATGAGAGCTACAAGGGAGAAAGTAGCCATTAGACAGATTAATTCTCATTTAGTCAAAGTTTTTCTCTGATAAAAGCAATCTACCTTGTACTGTCACCGTGCTTTTGTCAAGGGGAGGCAACAGCAGAGCACCTTCTCAAGGGTGGGTGAGCTAGAAGCTAAGCAACCCTGTCACAATCAGGAAATGTGACCTTATTCTCCAGACCAAAACTGAGCAGAACTGGTGTGGTAATGGGAAAAAGTCCATCCACAGTCCTAGACAAGGTAAGGTAATTAGTCATGTCCAGGTTCCATCCAGAAAAACTGGAGACAAGTCTGGAAATGTGGCTATAGTGCACATTCCACGGCTCTCCAGGAGATAGTCAGGGACCTGCCGCAGCATCTCTGGTGCAGGGACTGACAGTCCTGGGCTGGACTGAAATAAGGTGGCTGAAAGCCCTGGGGCATCTGGGCAGGGACACAGAGGAATGGTAGCACCTTCAACACCCTACAGCTTGTCTAAACATCTCTTCACTCCACCAACAATTGTTTTGATTTTATTTAAGCTATTCTCAGTGTTTATTCTCTGAATGTTTTAAGCTGCAAAAGCAGTTACATTTTCTTACTATGAATGGAGACGCACCAACGCCAAACATTTGACCTCAACTTTCTTGAGGTTTGAAGAAAGTTACATGCAGCTCCACATCCTGCATTTAAGAGCATTCGTCTTTGTCATTAGATTGTGTGAAAATCATAGTAATATTTCTGTAAAGTTATGGCTTGTAATGTAACTCTATGGGATTTAAATGTGGATTAGTCCTTTATAAAATCCACCTGTTTCAGCTACTGGACTGTTAGATACCATGTACATCACAAAGGGATTTTAGTTTGAATTCCTTCTCAGGGACAGAACACTATGTCATGACCGTTTCGCTGTTTGACTTTGAAAACCTTTATTCTGTATTAGAAAGGCAGTAGAACAGGAAGACTACATAGATAGTAGAAGGTGTCTAATATAACCAAATAGGTTCATCACTCTCCACTCAGTTTAACATGTTGCTGTTTGCTGACTTCTGAGACAGCATTCTGACCAAGCAGGAGGAGGCATTGAGCTCTGAGCTTGCTGAGCTGCAATGCCAGTATCAGAAAGGGACAAGGAATGCTTTATCTGAACTCAATCTCCCTGAACTAAGAAACATTCCATCTTACTTTCCTTCAATAACCAATTGGAGAAGTAATTTTTTTTTCAATTTATTTATCCCTTGTCCCTTCAACTGGGTAGGTTTTCTGTGTATTGTTCTACCTTTGTATCATTGATTAGTTTTTAATGCGTTTATGCTTTGTATTGCAAATATGCAATAAGATATTTTAGTATGGGCAAACCCTAACACTTCGTATTTTCTGAATTTGTGCAGTGCTTCTGATATGAACAGAGGCACTTCACAGAATTTCTGAGTGATACAGCAACAAAGCCACTGTTTCCTGTCTTTTGTTTTTAAAAATTTAGTAACCAAGCAGAATAAAAGGTTTGGAGGAACAAAGCGTACAAATTGTGATGTTTCTTATCAGATATAACAGGGAGGATAAAAAAACTCTGGTGTTTCCATTAGAAAGAAGGAAAGACTTTTTTCCCTCCTATATATATTGAATATACTT
Organism: Apaloderma vittatum; assembly: GCF_000703405.1. Classification (NCBI taxonomy): domain Eukaryota; kingdom Metazoa; phylum Chordata; class Aves; order Trogoniformes; family Trogonidae; genus Apaloderma; species Apaloderma vittatum. Next base: position 93,569 of record NW_009709889.1, on the reverse strand, counting down.
ACAGTGCTATTGCACAGTCAAATGATTTTCTTTGTACTTGGAGGATAAAACTGTCCAGGAGAACCATAACAAGACATATAGAACCATAACAAAACATATAGACTGGAAGGAGGGGGGTGTATTAAAGCCAACATGAAGGAATAAACTAATTATGGCTGACTGGATCTTGAATATTTATAATGCAGCTGGTAGCAGCTCCCTTTGGGCCACTTGTTTACTGAGTCTGTTGAATTTATACGCCCTGACAGGACCCATAGTTCTGAGAAGAACTATGTGAATAATATCAGATATGGCTGAAATACTTTCAGGCTTCATCCACTAAGGCTGTGTCCTTCTTGAAAGAGACAAATTTTGGGTATCTATCCTCCTGAAAGCGTTTAAGACAGGTATCTGAAAAGGAAGACCCTGGATGCTGAAAAATGGGACCTAGCATTTTGACAGAAATGTTGACCTGTTCTCCCCAGATTATGCCAGGTTCTATCCTGGAGCCATTTTGCTAAGGAAGGCACTGATCCTGACAGCCTGTGGGACCACACATCACATTTCCATCACTTTTCCTCCTCACTGAAACACGGTGCAGAAAGCAGTGTTTCGTCTTCGAGAGCCAATAAAAAAGCATGGTTTGCATTGGTTGTATTGGCAGGAGCAGACTGTAATGAAACCCTCATGGGATCAAGTATCACACATCTGTGACCAGGATTTATGAATGATTGTCCACCCAGGTGGCGAGTAAAATAAGTTTTCCCATTCCCCAACTATCTGTACAATAAATTGCCAACAAATCTTCCTGTGTGGCCTTTTAAAAGTAGGGAAGATCAAGCATGGGAAGAAAGGTATTTAAAAACAGCCTTTGAAAAAGAATAGCTTTGAAAAATAAAGTTGGAGCATGGCTGCACGACAGATTCAGTTCATATGAACTGTGCTGTCAGAAAGCTCTTTCACCCATGGCTTATTCAGATATAGCCAGGCCAGACACTTGAGCTGAGGGGTAGTCATATGGATCTGAATGGGGAGGAGTATTATTTGCAAGAAATTTCATGAATGGCCTCTGCTGATCTAAACTTCTGAGATGGCGGTTGGGGTTGTATTTTGGAGGCTTTGGCTTGTTGCCCATCCCAGGCATCATCTGCAGGGTGGATGATGAGGGTGCTCTCTTTGCAAGCCATTTGATTCATGTTTATAAGGAGGCAAATGACACATCAGCTCGTGTTGCACAAATAGTGAGTTGAAGTAGAACCTCCCCTCTCTTCTCTTTCACCTCTTTTTCAAACTGACCCAGTAGGTGAGCGGAGGTCCTTGCAAATGTGGACGATGTACTCTGGGTGTGCAGAGTGAGCACCTGATGGGCAGGTATAAAAACTGCTACCAGGCACTGAGCGGTGTTGAACAGTGCCTGTCTCAGAGCAAGGGAAGAGTGAGCAGGGGCTGTGGGGAGCAATCAGCTCACCAGTGTGCTTTGGGGTGACAAGATAGAGTGCTGCTGCTGACCACACACTGCAGACCCAGAGCAGCATGGGGGCAGAATCAGGACAGACTGCCATGCAGTGCTTGCTTTTACTGTGGCTTAAGAGACACACTAGATGATTCTGTACTGTTTTTTGTACATATGCCCTTAGAAATGTGGTTTGTTTTGTTTTGTTTTTTTCTTCAAAACAGCCTTCAGAGAAAGTGCTCTGTTGTTCAGGATTTTTATGTCTTTGCTGGCAACTGCAAAAAGCCCTTCATCTGAAACAAACAATATTCTGTCCTTTATGGGTCTAAAAAGTGGGTGATGTCATGAGATTTTACACTGATTTGATTTTAACGTTGCTTTAAAAGAGGACAAAGGTGTAAAATCTGACATAAACAAATGTCTCACAATACCGGTATTGTAGAAGTAGCATGCAAGTTCCTACTCTTGGAAGATGGTTCCAAGAAACATAGTCACAAAGAAGGACATAACTAACCACTTCACTGTGTGTTAAAAAGTCCCCCCATTCCTTTGCTGCCTCATCAAGATAGCTCAACGAATAGGGTTGTCTGATAGCCTAAGACTTGGTCCCACTCGGTACACTAAAAAATCCTGTGAGCAGTGGTGAAAAAATAAGCCAAGAAAAGACTACAGGCATTACTGAAATTGATCTTTCATAGAGAAGAATGAGTGCCTGGTACAGATATGTTGTGAAAGACTTTTGGCATTAGTGTTTTTTCTTTATGCTTTATTAATGTCACATTCCATTTATGTTCTGCTAAGCATACAATGTACAATAGTTTACATCTAATATGATTTCAAATAAACACATTTAGAGAATCAGGCAGGATGAGGAAATGGCCCTGGGACTCTGCATTACTTGTATGGACTGTTGCATGCTTCTCTGATTATCCTGACATTTCAGTGTCAGCATTGGCCTCTACTTATGGCTGAGGATGTGTCTTGGTGGTCATAACATCTAACTCTTTACAAAAGAAACTTTGGAGAAAATAGATTAGATAGTTCAGGATATTTCCAGCTGTTTTTTTTTTTTAAAAAAAAGAAAAAAATCTTACTTTTTTCTTTCTTTTTTTTTTTTTTAAAATGATCCACATAAAAGGGAAAGATGAAAAATTAAAAGCAGTGAAAAACAGAATCATACTCATTGCTTACTGCATTTGCTTGGGGAGCAATGAAGAGAGAAATGATACATACTATCCTAATGTGACAAGAAGAAGTATCAAAGACATAAGCTAACTCATATTACTTGTGTAGTACAATACAGCAGCTGAAAAATCCTCACCTCCATTTCACTGACATTGGAATGAGAGTTCACGGTGAGTGGGTGTAGAATCCCATAACCATCCAGGAGCTGAGGTTTTTTTTCCCCTTCCCAAATACATTTTCCTACATGGAACTAGAGAACACTCTGCTATAATCCAGTTAAAGTATAAGGAATTGTAGGTGATGAGACACTGGAACAGGTTGATGAGACACTGGAATAAGTTGCCCAGAAAGGTGGTGGAAGCCCCATCCCTGGAAGTGTTTAAGGCCAGGCTGGATGGGGCTCTGAGCAGCCTGATCTAGTCGGGGATGTCCCTGCCCATGGCAGGGGGGTTGGAACTAGATGATCTTTAAGGTCCCTTCGAACCCTGACAATTCCATGACTCTATGGTAAAGATCCTATGGGTTCTAATTCGGAGACTGTTACCACCTGAAGCCTTAGCTCTGATTGCAGGTTGGGAGTTCAGAAGCAGCACACCAATTCACAGTATTAGCAGAAAGCTCAGCTACTGTATAGAAACCGAATACAGCCCACAGCTTCACTCAAGAAGTTTCAGGCCTTTCCAGGATTGGAAGAGAAAGCTTGTATTGTTTGCTTATTCTGGCTGGTTTGTCAGCTTTGTTCTCCAAAATTTGCAGTCTGTCAGCTGTGCATAACAGTCACACAACTATTTATTTACTCAAACCATGCATTTCAAATACCACCATATCCTGACTGCTGGTGGTTTAATAATATGTTTGTTACTCTACTCAAGATTTATCCCTTCCTCAAAAGAAGACTGATATTACATTTTCCTGGCTACGCTAACAGCAGAAATCAGGCAGAACATGTGAAATCGTTGACGTTTTTTAAACTATGTTAAATATAGCTCCATTCTGGATTTTGTTGCACAAGCTACACAGGCAAGCTCCCGTACATTTTTCAGAGAAAGGAAGGCAGAAAATTGCTCACTTCTGAACCACAAACCATGAACGCAGTGCTTATTTTTGCTCTCATTTTTTCATCCCAGGGGTAAAAGGAAACTCTTCAATTCATTGTTGAAGTGTGCAAGATGTTTGTTTACTTCAACTGGATGAAAAGATGATACTTCAAAAGTGTGTACACATATATTACAATTTCACAGGGTTTCTGCTGCTGAAAGACCGTGTGGTAGCTTTGGGGATAAAGTGAATCTTTTGCTTTCTGCTTAGCTGTTTATCATTCATGCAGTGTCTCATTAGAATTCCTTGAACCAACCGTTTATAACTGCTTATTTAAAACTGCTTTTCATAGTCCTTGATATAGCACATGAATACTTTACAGTTGTGATTATTCTAATATGTTAGTTCTTGAATGTTACTATAGGTTGAATGTTTTGAATGCTTTTTTCTTTAATTTTCTAGTGGATATGAGATGACCTACTGAGATAAGACTTAGTGAAGTTGATTCTCATTCTAAATGCAATACATTTTAAAAAATAATTTCAGTGATTTCATATGGAGAAAAAACTAGAAGCATGGTAACTGCAGATACTTATAGAGTATAAAACTTCCTGTAAAAATTTCAAAATGCATCCTTAAATTTAGACGCTAAGTATCTGTCCGAGGGACTGAATTTCAGAGTTGTCACATACCTATTTCACCTAGTAAGACAGAATATAAAGATCATCCAGACATCTAAGGAGGACGAAATCAGCTGTATAATAAGTGTAAGAAACTGTGGCAATATTTCAAGGTCAAGTGTATTGCTCTTTGTAAATTTATAATACCCCTGAAAAGTTACACTTTTGCCTTGTATATTTTCTTCTCAGTCTGTTCTTATTGTGATGTATGGTTCTTGAATATTCAAGTAAATGGAGTTTGACATAATTACGAAGAAACTTTTAGAAAGAAGGTGCTTCTACCTGCTGTGGCATAGTTTTACACTTACTAAACAAGCTTTAATTAAAACCAAAACCTGTACAACCCCCTTTTTTATGGTTTAAACCTCACTCTTCTCATAGGTGCTTAGAAACAAAACATTTTTTTCTCTTCTTCTTTTTTTTCAGTTGATGAAATATCATCAAATGAACATGTCAGAGAACAAGAGGAGAGTTATAACTTGGTACACAGGAGCTGCAGCCAGTAAATAACTTGATTCTCTCCCATGTCTTATATTATCTATCCAGACACATGGTTAGATTGGTTGTCATAGCCTTAAACAACCCCTTCTCCTCTGTTTGCTGTCTTGCAAACATTGCATGGATTGGATTTTGTTTTGTTGTTTAAACAGTATGTTTAGGCACACTGTCTTTTCTTGTCATTCAGTTGCATTGTATTACATACTAGGAGCAGTCAAGTCTTATGGAAAATCATTGGGAAATTGGAGAACGCCACAAAAAACCTGCTTCCTTTTTAATGCAAAAGTTGGAAATGTTTCTGTGGAAATTCTTGAAGCATGAACATGCTGTTTTTCAGACTGAATTTTCCCAAATTTCATACTTTGACAGAAGATGCTGTAACTGAGCTGTAAGGGTTTTTTCTGTCTGTAATATTTTAGAGATTTTTTTTTTTAATTCTGTGACAGCTGTATACATCCCGTTAAGATAACTGAAGTACAAACTCAGCTAATAATTAATATTATGCTAGGTAACCATCTTCAAGAATATTTCCTTTTTTTTTTTTGTATATATAGAATAGAACAAGAGTATCTGCAAAAAGCAGTGTGGAAAGAAGAGCAGAAGGTTTACTTGTTCAAAACATCTGAGTAGAAAGGGTGTAAGTGACCCAGAAGACAGACAACACCGAGTTCAGCCCAAAGATGTGTCACAGAATCACACAGCATCACAGAATGTCAGGGGTTGGAAGGGACCTCAAAAGATCACCTAGTTCAACCCCTCCTGCCAGAGCAGGATCACCCATAGTAGGTCACACAGGAACATGTCCAGTTGAGTTTTGAGTGTCTCCAGAGAAGGAGACCCCACAACCTCCCTGGGCAGCCTGTGCCAGGGCTCCGTCACTCCCACAGTGAAAAAGTTTTCCCTAATATTTTTGTGGAACCTCGTATGTTCCAGCTTGCATTTGTTGCCCCTTGTCCTGTCATTGGACGTCGCTGAAAAGAGCCTGGCTCCGTCCTCCTGACACTCACCCCTGTCATAATTATAAACATTGATGAGGTCACCCCTCAGCCTCCTCTTCTCCAAGCTAAAGAGTCCCAGCTCCTTCAGCCTTTCCTCATAAGAGAGATCTTCCACTCCCTTCATCATGTAGCTCTGTCAGTGGCTGGTAGAAGATGCGCAGGGAGAGTATCTATAAGGTGGCAGATACGAAAGTATCTTCCCCTGAGTTCACTTGCTGCTGGCACAACCAAGAATAGCTATCTTTACATCACAAAAAAGAATGCTTACTTTGATAGCTGGCTAAAGTGTCTTACTGAGAGTCACAGGGAACTTCTGGTTGATCCCTTCCCCAAACTGGAGCTAGGGGTAATGCTTCAATGTGGAAGTGAGTTCAATGTTTACCCAGACTTGCAGTCTTTGTTGCTCTTCTTGCATAGGGGTGGTAGCCAGAATCAAATAAAATTAACAAGTTATCTTTCTTCAGTCTTATTCGACTGATACTGAAGATGTCACAGGCTTTTTAGGCTAGTACTGCAACAGTTAAGGAAATCCTATGTGCAGCTTTCTTCCTCATTCTTCAGAAACTGAGTTATGAATCTCCTAGGAGGTATTTGATGGGCTTTATTCAGTGTATACTGTTGGCATGGAAGTAGTTTTAGCACAGAGAAAAACTTTAAAGCTTTTTCTGATTTTTTAAACTAAAATAGAATCTAGCAGCTCTTTGTGTGGATAATTACATGGAACAGGTTTGTCTGAACTGTGTTTCAAAGAAATAAAACACTCCTCAGATGACACTTTACTGTCTGCAGGTTTTGGCACTTTTAGCTTTTCTGAATGAGATGCTTTAATCAAAAATAGGATTATGTAAACCCAGTGCTTGACAGCTCCCATTTTCAATACATAAAAAGAAGTTGTTTTCTTTAATGTTTAAGACTACCAAAAAATATGAGCATTACTAGGAAAAATAGCCTTATTGACCTTCCTTTCTTAAGATAATAAAAGTAAATCTGGCCAGATTTTACTGACTACTATAATAAATTTTTGCTGATCCATGGAAAATAGAACTTTAAAGGAGTAGAAAAAACACTGATGCCACCATTAGCTATTTATTTTGCTTGAAATGAGAAATAAGATGAAGCAATATTGCATCTTTATTTTTTAATAGTACCTAAGCGATGATGTTCAGGACATAGTTTAGCTACACCACAAAACAAGAGGCCTCTTGAAGCACGTGAGGCAAGAGTCCCCCAAATTTCTCAAAAGCAAATATTAAATGTTGTTTTTTCTTCTTAAGAGCACAAGTATTTAAGATATATGATCAAGAAAACTTGAACAGTATTGCTTTTTGCAGAGTTAAAATGCTACAAGCAAAAAACGTAGCCATGGAGTTTCATAAATTAAAGGAAGAAAAAATCAATTATTTTTATTTCCTCTAAGGAAATGTCAGCCCTAAACAAGTGTAGTTAACAACTCTTTCCAGTTCTGGTCTGCTGCAGTCAGTGCTACTTCAGGTCCTGCTGTGTGTACCAACAGCTAAGAATTGAGATTTAGTGAAGATTAAGTCTATATGAATGAAAAAATCATGCAGTGTTGGGGAGAGATAGGTGCAATTTAATTTCATTTTTCTTCCTATGACACATAATAAAAGCCCTCTAAACCAACACAAGATACTCGCTTGTTATTCTGGACATCCAAATGATGAAGAGATACAGTTACAAGAAGTTTTGTGTTTAAAGGCAAATTATTCAGTAAGATCAGTATGATATAGTATCTGTCTCCACCCTTCTGCTGATCATGATGCTGCCTTACCATAGCACCCTGATTAAAAATCACTGCAATTTTAAATATAATTTCAAAACACTAGTAGGGTCATTCTGAATGATGTAAATAATTGGAATGTTGCTGAAGTGCTGACCGATAATTCAGACTAGATTGGCCTTTCATGTTGGCCTTGCTGATTGAGACTGAATTTTTACTGATAGCATTTGCAGACAACTCTTCTATTTAATTCAGTACTTTTATATAAAAATTAAATTGCTGTGTGTTAAAGTTCACAAATTCAGTCTCCTTAATGTGAGGCAGACTTTGCAGTGGTCAAGATAGGAAGGAAAAATGACCAGAAAGTGTCTGAGTACTATCTGCATCATACTAAAGTGGACTATACTCATCTTCTTTCTCACTGCACCACCTTAGGCCATTGCCGGATGAGGTAAAGCCCTTATTTCCATGCTGTGGCAAAAAGACCTGCTATTTGTAAACTTTAGAGGGATCCAGTTATGTGATGGTTTTTCATCCCCTTGTACATGAGTTAGAGTTAAGTGTACTCACATTTGTCCATTAAATATTACCATTGTGCTAAACTCCCAACTGTGTAACTTATTAATTACTTTTCAGGCATGATCTTTGAGAAGATGACATTTGTAAGCAAACATTATACCTCCCGAAGTGGCAGGCTTTATCACTAAACCAAACTGAATTTAGTACCTTGTTCTCAAACATCAGAGATAATGTTTCTATTTCCGATCTTGTGATGTCTGCAGTTCAGGACAGAGGAGCTAAAAGTACTGAGTCATATATTTACTGTTTTTGCTAGCACCCAGCACAGAATGCACTGCTAGAATGTCAGAATTTAGTCAGCCAGAGTTTTTAATTAAAAAGTAGAGAAAATGTGAGTATTACAAATGTGAGTCAGGCAGCTCTTTACTGGGAAAATTAGTACTTTTTAAGAAACAAACCATAAAAGAGTATTAAGGAATCTAACATCCAAAAATGCACTCTGAGAGACCCAAACTTTGAAAGTTTTGAATGGAAATCTTATGACATTGTCACCATTAGCTAGAGTATTTATATAAATACTCTGGAAGACATTTAAAATGATGTAAAAATGTTGCAAGGAGATTGAAAGCATCCAGACCCCAATCAACAGCCTTCTCTCATCTCCTGTTTGTTTGCTGTTGTACAAACCAGGCTGAGTTGGGCTTGCTTGCCTGAGTCTGCTCTTCCTGCCAGAATTACCTTTCTGCCCAAAGCAGTACAGGCTGCTTTTCCCACCATCTTCTGCCGTGTTGACAGGAGAGTTCACGAAGCCATTCTTTTCCTGTGTACCTCAGTTGCAGTCTTGGGAAATCATCCCATGACAACCAGAAGCCAGACCCAGGATTCCCCAGTTTTCTGTTGTCTGTGCTCATGTAAGTGGTGAATAAAGAGAATAGGTCTCATTGCAGGGGGAAAAAAATCTAATCCAGTCATGGACTGATGATGGAAGAAGCCAAAAAGGCTCCCAGGACTCAGGAGTCACAGATTAAAAAATAATTTACGCAAAAGACTGGTAATGCAATTCTTTCTCAGGAACTTTCCCAACTTCTTTTTAGTCACTGAGAAAAATTGCAATATGTAAGACTAGCAGAGCACAGCCAGCCTCTGCAAAATCATCTTCCCTAGCTAAAGCTTCTGGCACTTGAAGTGGTAAAAGGGCAGCTACAGCTTAACTCACAAAGCTGCTACGTTTTAGTCAGAAGGCAAGGAAATATGGACAGATTTAAAATAAGTAACACGAATTCAACATTTGGGAACTGGATTATACCAGCCACATCCAGCCTGCTTTTTATCGCTCTACTCAGTATCTGAGCATTATATACAAATAGGGATGCAAGGTAACTGCTTCTGCTCTCTGCATGGCTCAGCTCATTGTGTAAGTAATGAGAACAGTGTAGGATATAACCCTGGAATAACATCAGGGGTTGGTGGTCAATGCAATGACAAGGAAACTCCCATCTTCCTGGTTACTTTTGGTCATAAGACTCTGTAACCTATAGAAAAAAAAACTTGCATCTTTATGTAGCCATGCATTTGTGTTAAATTTCAGGGTCTGGACACAAGGAATATTCATTTGACTTTTCATCTGTCATCTGCCTGCTCATGTTTTTGTCCTCTTGCGGAGACTGTGGACCTGCCCATGGACCCTTGGTCACATGCAGTCAGTCAGCAGCATGCAAATTGAAGCTCATGGGCTACAGATGTCTTCAGCATGTGGCCACAACATGGCAGAAAGGTGCCATGGGCTGCATGTGAAGTCAGCAGCAGAGCTGTGGGTGCAAAAGAATCTTTCTAGCAAGACCATCTGTATCTCTGCTGCAGCCTAAGGAAGAAGGTATTCTTCTGTCATGCGAGATAATGTGTGTACATTGTCATGCTATATGACTGGACGTGATGCTCTTTTCTGTTCTTGAAAACAAAACCATCTCCTCAACTTCATTGATGTGCATGCAAACCTTCACATCACAGTTTTTAGCTTGGCAAGGAGCCTCAACTCCCTGCAGAGCACTCAGAGTTCTAAACAGCACACTCAACCCCAGAGATTTCTGAGTTATGAAAACAATAAACTGGCCTGGCATGTGTCTCTGTGCACTGGCTTGCAATCATCTGTAATGTGAAATTTTTGGTGTGGTACCTGGAACAGGTCTGGGTCAGGTGAAGTATCAGCCTTCCTGACAATGCTCAGGACCAGACTGTGGGACATCATGGCTTTGGCACCTAATGTAGTTTGAGATGGGGACACCGTTTCTGGCATGCCTGGTGTTGCTGACACAAAGCTTCATGGGATCAAGTTCGCTTGCTTTATAAACAGTGAGTTGGCACTCATCAGTGAGCTCAGCATCCTCCAGACTGGTAAAGACCTTCATACACAAGCAGTTCTCTCCTTCTAGAGAAGCCCTGAAAGGTGACTGTGGATGGCCAAGGAGGCTCTCAGCAGGCAGACAAACCTTGCTCCTGTCTTAGGAATAGTAATGACAACAGAATACTTGTTATCATATTCTTTTCTTCCCAAGCAAGCTGTTTTTGGAAGTTAGTGTGTAGCTCAGACTGATGGTCCATGCTGCCGCAGCCTGATTTCAGTTGAAGGATTTATCCTTTTTTGTTCCCATGTCCTCCTGTCTTTTTCAGTTCTACTTAAGGAAAATGCTCTTGTAGCTAAAGGTAGGAAGAAATCTGTCACGTACACAGCTCTCCCCTTAGCTTGCCTTCCCCCTCTCTTTGTCTTGCTCCCTCTACTTTAATTGGGCTAGAGAGAAAACATTTAGCAATATCTCTCCCTCCTTCCCCTCATTAGGCTAACGATGACATATTCTTTTTCCAGAGCGTCTTTAGGAGCATACTATAGCAGCCACTGCTCATTATTAACACTGGAGGAAGCAAAAGCTGGTGGCTTTATCCTGAATTTATGTAGATGCATGTAAATGAGAAGACATTTCCTTGAAATCAGATGTAATATAGCAGTGAAAAATCAATGGGGAGAGATCAGAATCTGGCTCAGTGGTGTTTTGAGCTTCTATAAGTGCTCATGTTATCTTATAACCTTATTGTTTCTAATGAAGGTGGGCCTCAGGTACACTAATGGAAACTGATAAACCTCAGACTTTTTACATAATTTTTTCAGTCCTTTATTTTCCCTGATTTTGTGTGCAATTTTTCCTGTTTGGCTTCCTTACTTTAATCTGTATACTGACAAAGCCATGTTCACCAAATTTAACATGAAACTAGAACTGTTCTTTCTGTCTTTTTTTTCCCCAGCTTCCCTACTTTTTCTTTTTCTTTACTTCCTTTGCTTTTTTGTGCTTCCTTCCTGTTTGCCTTCCTACCTTTCTTTCAGGAAAGGTACAAATGTGCTCTAATAACCTCTATATACTTCAGTTACTGCTGCTAATTGCAATCAAACCTACCACTGATTTTTTACTTCTTTTTGTTACCATAAAAACATTCTCCTACAGTCACATTACTGACCTATATTACATTTGTCTATAGAGCTAAAAAAACTCCCAGCAGTAAGCGATAATTAACCCATAAACAATACAGGTTTATACACACCAAAAGAAAATTACTTGTAATCCCTGATTTTGACAAGGCAGGCTGAGCGGAAGAAGAAACTGTTTAATATTCAATACAGTGAAAAGAAAGCTGGGTAAATGCAAAATGGATACATTCAATAGTCATTGCCTACAATTCATTTAACAGGATTATTAAGAAACCAAAGTTCCTATATATCTGAAGCCTGAGTTTTAATGTCTCTTTTGACTTTCAACAGAGGTGTTCAAATACTTCAAGGCATTGGTTAGTTATCGAAAGCTCATACTATGTCTGAAAGTCAGAAAAAATACTATGACCTTCATACAAAAGTATAAACCGAGGCATGGAGGGGTAAAGTAACTACAAGAAGTCCACAGAGTCACAGTTGCATCTAAAATAAAGTAAAACTGAGGAAAGCTTGGATTAGAGTGGAGTCCAATGTGTGTCATGTGTGTCTTGTCCTTTACACCAGCCTTTGGTTTCATCCCCTTTGGTCTTCTTTGACCTCCAGCCTAAGTCCACAGGCTCCTCCCTTGGCCAGCACTAGTGGACAGGCTTCAGTGTCCCACGGACAGATCTAACTTTCTGTCTGGAGACATCACTTCCACAGCAAAGTACATACTGAAAGTATTTATAGGCCAATATAGCATGTCAGGACGGTGTTTTTCTTTGAAAAGCTCCAAAACTAAAGACATTTTCAGCAAGGGAAGAGCCAGGCCCAGCGTCCCACACCAGCAGAGCTTGCAAAGCAGCCTCCACACTGATTCAATTGCTGGCCTCTCTCCTGAGAGGTAGGGTGGCAATAGGACTAGAGGGAATGGATTAAAGCTAGAGATGGATCGGTTCAGATTGGACGTTAGGAAGAAGTTCTTCCCCATGAGGGTGGTGAGACACTGGAACAGGTTGCCCAGAGAGGTGGTGGAAGCCCCATCCCTGGAAGTTTTTAAGGCCAGGCTGGATGGGGCTCTGGGCAGCCTGGTCTAGTGGGGGATGTCCCTGCCCATGGCAGGGGGGTTGGAACTAGATGATCTTTAAGGTCCCTTCCAACCCTGACATTTCTATGATTCTATGATCTTCTTACGGTGGGTGAAAAGCAGCTAACTGCTTGGGGTTCTCGCCTTTTATACAGTCAAACTCTCACCACATCCCATCCATCTCTTGTGGAAAATTACCAGGAATGGGTCTAGGGGATGGTAGGGGCTTCTGAGGGGGGCTTCTTGCAGCCACAGCTGCAAATTCTAACTGCCTTCATCCCTCCTCTGGTGCAGGGCTGGGGCAGTGGGCTCAGGAAAGTGCTGAGTTGCTCAGGAAAGTGCTGAGTCACTCCAGCACCAACACAGGTGCCAGGCAGGCAGCTGTGGCCTGTTTAGGTTCCAGGCTGTCTGAGATATTCATAGCAGTGCCTCAAGTTGTGTCCCTCAAGTCAACAAAGGTGCCAATTAGTGCCAGTTGTGATGATGATTTTTGTGATGCCAACACCTGTCCACTATGACTGTGACCACCATCACATTCTCCGTTAGATGCTGAGGAGCTGTCAGGTGGTAGCAGGGCTGAATGATGTATGAGCTTCTGCGCACATCAGTAAATCAGACAGGCTCTATTGTCTCTAAAATGCCTTTCATGTCAAATTATTTTAATCTCTCTTTAATAATGCAGCTGACTTTGTTCCTTTGATTTTAATGTGCTTTCTAGCTCATAGATTATTTATTCATATAATATCAGGCAACATTGTGTGACAAAACAAAACAAATTCAAATGCAAGTATAACCAGATTTTGAGCTGCAGGCACAAAAAGAACACCTGCAAACATGTATTTACACAGCCTTTCAGCAGTATTTGGAGGTAAAAATTACATAATTATAAACCTATCTGACTTCCTGCATGATTCCAGCTTGATGGACGCAGAGACCTGCACAGGGAGTATTTGCAGTAGACATGTACAGTTTTTTAATACATGCAGATTTCAATGCAATGCCTTGGTTCTTTTTGGAGCACAGAAGTAGCTTATTATATGCAGATGCAAAATAAGTATGTAGACATACATCTGTAGAGATCCTGACCAGAAGACCATTGTACGTGGTGAAGTTAGTGACCAGACCATTGCACATGGCAGAGTTAGTGACCCACACCGTAATTAGAATCATAGAATCATAGGAAATGACAGTAACAACAATAAATTGAGTTATTTTCTTTTAGGAAAAACCTTACAAGAGCTCAGAAGACTGAAACATTGGGTAACTTTTACATGGACAGGATCCGCACAGGATGCTGCGCCCTGCTTGAAGGCCCACTCAGTGGTGCATAGCTCGAGGTTCCCAGCATCTGAAGGGACCTAAGAATATCTGTAATAACCTCTTTTTCTTTAAAGTGCTAGCTGCAATAAATGGTATTTTAAGCAATACCCAGCAGAGCCTGAGTGCCCTTCTTACTGTGATTGCAGTGAACCAGCACTTCCTAGTGTAAAATCATGTGTGTGGGAATGTGTGTGCTGTTGTGTTTTATGTCTCTCGTTTGTGATCTTCCTTCAGTATGACAGCTTTCCTATCATTCACATCCTTTTTTAATCTGCTGTTAATTTAAGGAATATACTTCACAGAGGAGTACTTTGACACATTCTCATGGGTTTTATGGTGCAACATTTTACATCCAACTTTTACTCCACCTTCCTCACTAAAGAAAGACTTCACGGAAATACCCAACCACTATGTGATTTATTGATGATAAATTATGAAAGGAGGCGCCTTTTAAAGTTTAACTTCAAAATGACATACTAGTTCATAAGATGTACTTGATTATTTTGGTATTTTTTTAAGAAAAGAATAGCTGTGATCATCTAGTGGAAAAAATCCATTTCATGAAATAACTAAATAAGGCTGCATAATATGTTCAGGGTGTTCCCCGTGTTAAACAGTGTGTGACACAGTACAGCATTTTGCATAATCATGAGCAAACTGAAAAGAGTGTAACAATCCCTCTGTCTTCATCTGATATATTGGACTCACTCTCTGAGAAATCTTTGAGTTGTTTGTGTGACTGCACACTGACACTCCTCAATACCCTGACTTCTCTACTTAGTTGTGCCCTAACAGTGATATTTTAAAAATGCTTAGAACATCATATATAAATACTTTTTTCATAGCAAAAATTTGCATAGTCAGAATTCTTACCAAATCAAGTTATAAAAAATAATGAATTTCTATTGTGGATAATAATTATTAAATAATAAATGGTTTACTTTTTTTCTGTAGTCTACATACTTGATGGATGTTATATCTGGTTGGGAAACAAAAAGAGCTATTTGTAGTCATTTCAGATTCAAGAACTATTAGCTAAGACACAAGGAACTCAATAGAAACTTGTATCTAGTGGATTTTTTCTAGTCACGTGGAAAACATTAAATTCCGTAGGCATTTATGAAATGAATACCCATTATGAATTTTTGTCTATAGTTTTGCAAAACCTTTACAGTTTCAAAATAGGTTGCACATTGTCAATTCATCGAAAAAGCTACCCTATTTTACAGTTGCAAAGCAAAGGATGAAAAATAGATTTACAATCTCCAGTGGAAAATAAAATTACCTAAGGAAAAGAAAAAAAAATGTGTATATGTATAGATACACCCTTGAGACACTGAAAACATATTTTGGATATATTTCTTTCTTGACCAAAGCTGAATGGCTTTTCTCAGCAAGATGCTGCATGCAGTGCCCCATGGAGATTTTTTTTTTTTCATATGTCCTCCATAGATGGTGTGGAAAGATTTGGTATGATTTCTGCTTGTGAGCTTGTGTAAAACTGTGTAAGGTCTACTTCAGTCAGCAATACTTCATGACAGATATATTTTGGAATAATACAAAGCGTTTTCTTTAATAATTATTAATATATTTAATATATAACTTGCTACATTCTTGTGTAAAATAGCAGACATTTTATCTCATGTGGAACCAGTACAGGTAACTAAAACAGGTGCACACCACATACTACTTTTTTTTATTTTTAAGCATAGCATTTGTTTAGTTGTCATAGTAAGTTTTAACATGAGGACCCTGATGGTGTGATTTAGTGTTAAAACACAACATGAGATTCCAGAAGTTTTTTTTCTTTCATTAGACCTATAAACTAAAAGGAAGAGACTTCATGCAGATAACGATTTAAGGAAGCAAATTGCATCAGTTCCTTATATTAATCAAACTGTTAACAACCTATGGGATATAAGGCAAATTCCTTTGCTTTGAACAGTTCCTCACTTTCAGGGAGCCTTGAAAGCAGGACATATGCAACACGTTGTGTGTTGGAATACAATATCTCTGCTATTAGGTCTATTCAGACAAAAGCTGAAAAAGCTACATTTTAAGCAGTGTTGATGCAGTGCATTATTTGTTGCAGTTCAACACAGTTTGCATTTGCCAAAACTCATTGCACTGCATACCTTCTTTCCATCCTTAGGAGTGGAAAATATTAATGGAAACTAGGTTGTATAAGCAGGAATATCTGTTGCAAAGGACCTGAAACAAATCACATGTGTGTGTTGGCTCTCTGGCTACCTTAGGTTTTTGAAATATAGACAGGATTCACAGCATGAACATTAAAGCAGAAAGAGATTTATTCGGTACAGTTTCATCATCTTACAAAATTTGTCATAAGACCTTGTGCCATTTTCAATTCTTGTTTAATATCTTCTTCACAGGAAAATGCTGCCAGGATATTAAACTCATCTGTTCTTTGGGATAATAAGGATGTAATGTACCATTCTGACCTTTCCAAATGCTTTGTTTCAAATTGCTGTTCATTAGATATTTCTTTTTTCTTGATTAAAGTCTCACTAACCTGTAAAAACAGAATGGAGTAAGACCTGGTCAAGACATAGCATATCAAGCATGATCAAAACAGAACCACACATTCGTATAGCTCAAGGGCTATAGCAGACATTAACACTTCTTATGCTGTATCATTGCTGTGTTCACTCATAATGAAGATAAAATGATGTTTATTTAAATTTTTCTTATGACAATTCAGAGTTCCAAGCTGAAGATCTTCAATTTCCTTCAAAGTTTAATTATTAGGATAAGAAAGACTATTTCCGGGATCTGTAGAAAAGTTTCAGAGATGGAAGTCATAACAGTACTGAATTATAATCCTCATGGAAATGTAATTAAGTAATAAAATATACATGACTGAAGGCCAGATTCTGTTGACCTTATTCATCTTTGTTGATTTATAGATTCTTAAATTCAGAAATAGATATTAAGGGCAGAAGAAATGGTACATTATTGCCTAACCTAACCTCCTGTGTGGTCTCAAAATTTTCTCTATCAGTCTTTCTGGCTTCTGTATGAGATGTAGTGTATCTTTCAGAAGGACATAGATTGCTTCAATGGTTAAAAGCTCCCAACATTGTTAATTTGGAGGAGGAGGAACAGAATGGAACTCTTGGCTCCAGCTAATTATACATTCCTTCCTCTTAAATTAGAGAGCTCTTAATTGTCAGAAATCCTTTTTGCCTGTAGGTACCTGGAGGCTGTAGTTAAGCTACTTCTCAGTCTTCTCTTAACTGAATTAGTAGATCGAGTTTCTTTTGTGTTTCACTATTGGTACATTTCCCCTAGTTTGTTAATTTCAGAACTTTTTTCAATATATCTTTTTGATTTTCAGCATGGCTTTCCAGTAAAAGTTTCACAAATGATGTCAACATATAATTCTGCAAATTTCTGAACATTATCTACCTATTTGCTCTTACAAGGATTGTATTTGTCCACAAATAGTATCCTATCCATAGTTAATATCGAACTCATTATCTATAGTGACACTGTTTCCTTCTCAAAATTATTGTTTTTTGGCTAACTCAGGATTAAAACTGACTAAAACCAAAATAAATTGTTCATCAAAACAAAAAATACGACATAAATTGTCCTTTTTTGTATATGATTAAAAAAAAAGTCGATACACTTCTCACTTGTGTTCACAGTTTGGTTCTGCTATTTGTAAATGCCTGTATTAATGGGTCTTTAAGCTGGAAGTTTAACACTTTTGGCTGGTTTCAACTTTCTTTTCAATAGTGAAGTCATTTTACCTATAGATAATTTCTGACTGGAAGAACTGCCCAGCACTGGGATTGATGCTACAGAATTACACACACATTTGGTGGTGATAAAACGACTGCTAATGGTGCTCCTGAGAGAGAGAATAACTCAACGCTGGTGTCGATGTTACAAATGTCTCCTGAGGGACTGCACTATCTATCAGAACAGTTTGTAAACTGTTGTTTACTTTTTCTGCCTCCCATAGATCAGTGAGCATTTTAAAAGCACTAGGTAAGGATCTTTGTATTAGCACTTATCAACCCAAAAGATACAATAGGGAAAACATATTGGTGTAACAGGAGAAGCCACCTAGTCTGGGTGGTGAATTTCTTTTAAGTGGTTTGTATCACACCCACAAGTATGAGGAGATGAACATAGGGATGTAACAACAACTAACAGTTTCCATGACTCTCTGTAGGAAAACAGAATAATATCATCAAGAAGAGCAATGGCTTAAAGTTCTATGCATAACACACTTCCTTTGATATATTTTTTTTCCTGAATCTGAGTATTAGTATTAATGAAAACCACATATCCCTAGGAAAGGAGCAGAACTCCAAGAAGTTGTTTTAGCTGTAGGTTATACCAATTGCTTTGTGCTGTCGTGCTGGGTCCCAGAGAAGGCAAGTCATCAATCAGGAAGGCTTTACAATAAAACTAAATACTGTGTTAACTATTTTCTCACTTTCACATAGATAGCTCTGTATTAAAAGGAGTGAGTCATTTCAGATCCTTTCGGAGATGTAGTATCCATATGGATGCACATGTGGGTAGCCAGGCACATGCACACACACACACATATAATGACCAAAATGTGAACTCACAACATCTTCTAGTGTCTTCATATTTGAAATAGGAGTACGGTGTATTTACCATAGACTGTCCTGTTCTGCCTGGGGATACTTTCAAAGGCATTCTTCAATGGCCTCTTACAGGAGGCGCTGAAGACTACAAATATGAACTAATTACCACAGTCTGACCCCAAGTAACCACACGATGAGAACCTCCCGCTGAATCTGCAGATTTCTTAGAGGAAACATTTCTTTTTTGATAAACCACAAGCCTTGCCATGCTTTTCTACCAGGGTAGTACATGGAAAAGACTGGAATGCCATGGCACTGTGCACAGCTACTTTGCCTATTGACATGGGTAATCTGAATCTGTTTAAGGATCATGAATGTTTTGTTCTGATTTATTAAAAAAACAGCCACACATAATATGGAGCCATATGGCTCTTCTTTTCAGAATGAGATTGCTGTCACTTACCTCTTGGAAGTGCTACATGGAGAACCACACAGATGCATCCTATCAACAGCGGGGCTATGCACTTTCATTTTTTGCCTAATATCAAGCTTACATAAACTTCAGCATCACTGATTTTAAGTTTTGTTTTCAAGGAACTATTAAAAAAGAGCCTGAAGAACAGCAAATGCGCCAACACCATTTAAAACAAAGAGAAGAAAGAGTCAAGTCTAATTAAACAAGCATGAACAGTTGAGATATAGTATTTTGACAGAACTAACTAGTGACAGCTTAATTTTCCAGGGCATTCTGGCTTTTAGTTAGAAAAGTAAAATTTAGATAGAAAACTTAAGTCTTTTTTACCAGTAAGCCCAAATCAAGAAAACTAATTTAATTTTACCAATGGATTGTAATGTTAAAATTTTCTTCTTACTTTTTTTCTTCTGTTTTCTTTTCCTCTTATATTTTTTTTTTTGAAAAGTCATACAATTTTCTCAAAGAATTAAGTAGCACAGCCTCTTCTCCTAAGACATGAGTTATATATGTATCCTATACTAATCAGCTTCCTGGGTAGCTGCATTGATTTCCTGGTAGACGGAAGACTTTTTTGTAATAAATTTTTGTTTGTAGTTAGATGTCAAGCAAACTTCTTCTGTCTCAATTCATCCAATACCACTTTAGGCTTGCTTATCAAGCCACTAGTATTTACTTCTATTTCATGCAAATTTTTTATTTATTTCATGCAAATTTTCTTTATTTTTTCTTGGCAATGGAACAATCCATAATCACTAACCCAAAGACAAACTTTTTAATTCCTGCAGAGAATTTCTAAACCTTGCAGTACTCAAAATGTCATGCAGATATACATTATATGTACAGGTAGTGGAACTGCACAACAATGATGAAGTAAACATGGCTACTTAAAAATACAAATGATTAATAATTCCCAGGTACGTCTGTGATTCTAAGAATAATCTTCTTACGTTTCTCTCCAAACAATGGTGTCTGTGATCATCTATGTTTTGCAGTTTGAGAAATCAGGAAGAATTCCACCACATTCTACCACAGAGACTAACCCAAGGTTTGTGATGCTCTTTGCTAGTATTGTTGCTGGCAAAGAGAATCTTTCAGATCAGAAATCAAAGGTTTCGCTTTCACCTGTGTTTGTGTCCTGCTTGCCTGTCACAGTTCAGTGGATGGCATGTGGATTTGTGCACACAGACACCTGCAGCTGGAGCAGCATTCTCAACTTTTACATTCATCTCATGGCTATGATTAAAGAGGTTCAGGTCTTATTTTTCTGGCCTTGGTCCAGGTGAATAAGTAACTCAGTGTGACAAAATCTGGAAAGACATGAATATGACAGTAGAAAAATAAAATCACGGATCAAATGTGCTAATGTACAACCTATAAATACAATGGCACTGCACTATCTCAATTTTAGTGTCAAGGCAGCAGCCATAATATAATGTGATTTGTGGGCACTGAGTACTTCATAGAATCATGTTATGGCCTAAGTTCGAAGGGATGTATGTAAAGCTAGGCAGAATCCAGTGCAAATGTGACTGCTTCTCTGTCATCTTGCCAAAGACAATGCCCAGTGACCACCTCAGGCTCCAAAGAATTGCTGGTTCAGAGAGATCACTGCCTCTCTGGTCACTGCAGTCACCAATCCACTACTTTGAGGAGCAGAGGCTGCAGGAAGCCTCCTCACCAGGCAGGCTGACCAGGAGCACTTGGTTCCTTGTCCTCCTGGCATGGAGCTGGGAGCAGTGGCTGGAGTGTGGCTTGGGAAGAGGAAGATTGGAAGTCCCAAAACCTCAGCCAATGCTTGATTATTGATTATCCTTCTGTGATCCAATGGTCTAAACACTAATGCACAAACCAGAATGGGAAAAGACTTCCAGGATCACTGTGATGCACCAACACCTGCAACCCAGTACTTTCCTCACCTTTCTCCAGTTTCTCAGTGTTCTCCACTAGCTCTATATTTAATATATTCAAGAAAAAAAACTGTCCAAAAATAAGCTACTCTGGAAAATAATTTAAAATTTCATTCCCTCAGCATTAGAGTTTAAGCAGTTTGCTCACTGTTTTAGCTTTACCTTGTACAACGGACTATTCATATATCTGCATTGTGTATTTCATATATATGCACTGCAAATATGACAGACGGCAGTTCCAGATCTGTGCTAAAGCACTTAACAGTTATTAAACACTTCATCTGTGGTACAGTGGAATGCTAAAACTTTATGTATATAAAAACCAAATAAATTTAAATTCCAGTACGCATAAGCTTACATTTTATATCTCCCCAACTTCTTCCTGTATCAGATCCACCTACTGTTTAAAAGGGTTTTAAAAAAAGAACTGTTTATTTCTCTGATTCTTAAGAATTTCAAATCTCAGTTGCTTCATACTGCACCACATGTGCAGCACTGAATTGAAGGATTGACTTCAAATCTCCTGAAGTCATGAGCTCCAGTGAGGCTTTGGATTGGCTTGAACTTGATCACAACTATCTTTTGTGGTCACTATGGCAAAAAGTCACTGCATTTCCAGTCCTGGATAAAGAATCCTAGTCATGCACATAATACTGCAAGTAGAAAAATATGTATTGGAAGGTCAACAACAAAGAATGAGTTTTTCAATTTTTTGTTAATCCAAACATTTGTGTTTCTGATTTAAGGGTTTATGGCTCAGCAGGTGCCAGTTGTTTACATTTCAGGAAAAGGTATCTCTGGTATGTATGAAGGACTCGTCCTGAAGTTAGTCTGCTTGATCTTTATAAATATTTGGAGGTGGTGTGCTACTTTAATAGAATTAATAAAAATCGTGGAGATTTTTATTGGTACACAGACTACACTCCACAGAACACTACTAAACTGTTTTGATGTAGCCCATTTATTAAACTGACTTCTCTACTCTTATATTTAGCACTGTATAATTTTAGAGAAAGATCTTACAACCTACGATTAGACCCACTGATGTGAATAGGTTTTCTCATTACTGTAGTAAAAAGACTTTTTTCAATTTTTTGCTTTTTTGTCAGTCTGATATTGGAACTTCCTTACAGGCATCAGTTCTTGGAGTTTACATAGTTACTTAGAGTGCTGGGAGAGAAAGGAGCATCTCAGAAACCACAACAGGCAATTATTCATAACGGCTGATGATTTAATGACATATTTTATAGCTTATGGTAAGTCAACTCTTTGTGGTTTTAGTAAAAAGCTTAAATGAGTTCCCATATTTATTTTTTAGGGTTATTACATTTACCACTCTTAACTGTCCTTTGTTTAGACCAAGATCATTCAAATCTCTGTAAGTATATATCTACATATATTATTGTTTACTCTTGTGTTGCCTTTTAATCTCCTTTTGTCTTTGACAAAATAAGTTTTGTTGTTCCTTTTCCAGATTCTCACAGAGCTCAAGTTGTGACAAGCAATTTCCGTTTGATGGAAATACCTGCTATTTTGTTATAGGACAGGCATATGCAGTATTCTACTGATATATGTGTACCCCTGAAGCATATACATTACATACTTTAAGTGAATTATTTGCACAGTATTGTTATACTTAGCTCATTCTGCCACAGATACTGGTTTGAGCTGAATTCTTTTCTGCAGTTTACAAATACTTATAAAACAACTGGGCTTTACTCAAAAATAAATTTATGAGAATGCTAAAAATATTACCATGTTACAGAACATATTTCTGAGAGAACGGAAATGCTGAGAAAGAGGTCTGGAGCATGAGAACAGTAGACATAGATAACATTTTTGTCTTTATATGATGCATTAGAAGAGGCTGCAAAAGTCTCGTACCCTGTTCTGCGGTGCTGTGCAGACATATAATTCTTTCTGATTTAATATTGAAAACATTTTCCACTCAAGTACTGATTAAACAACCAGTCACTACAGAAAATCGTGCTCTCTGTACTGTGTCCTTACTATCATACTTTAAAAATCTTGCTGGACAAAGATCAGTTGTGAGAGGATAAGCTGGATGAGATTCTGATACAAGCAATAGGAATGATCGGAAAGCCATATTAGAAGACAAATATCGTGCCATCAGTCATAAAATGACTGATGCTGAATATACTTTAATTAAAATATAAGAATATGGCTGACAGTCAAATGTCAAAATAGGAGGTACATAAAAATATAGGTAGAATAGATCTGCAAAGACAGTTTGATTTCAGAGATGATGTTAAAGTAGGGCAACTGAGAAATACAATTGTATGCCAACATGCATTTTGACAAGATGCAAAATGATGTACTTCAGAAATCTAGATACTAGTATATATTCCTTATTTTAAAATAATTGGGTTAATGGGAAATATACAGAAGTCACTGTGTCCATCTCAAGAGAAGCAGCTGCTCAGTGCTCAGCTGTCTGAGAAACAGCAAATAGTCGAATGTGAAGTGCAATAAGCATATCAGACTGTTTTATAGTCCAAAAGTATGCTTGAATCTGCATCTAAAATATTAGAAAAATTATGTGGCTAAAATTCCAGTCCTCCCTACTGATGAAAATCTTACTATACATTGAATTTAGAAATAAGCAAAAATAGATGAGAAATGAGGATACATTTTACAGTTAGCTGTGCTGGCAGCACTGTGTTGCAGAATTAAGACTTCCATCCTTGAGCTCTTTTCTAAACAAGTACGTAATTCTTGCTTGCTAATTATGAAAAGAGACCCTGACCAGCTGAGTGTAGCTCATGTTGGGAGTTTGTCCGTGAGAATGGACAGATAAGACGCTTCTTGTAAACAAGATGTGCATGGGAGTGAATGGAAGAGTATGATCCAAACAGACTCGGGAAAGTCTGTTCTCCCTGTGTGATAAGAGAGTGATTGAAGGAGTACATGAGCTAATAACAACCCTGGCTGCATAGTCTGGTCTCTTGTTTGTAACCCACAAATAGTGCTTCTTGCTAAGAAGTATAAATATGTGTGCTGCTTGCTTATAGCCAATTAGCGTAGAGCACGTAGGAATTAAGGAAGCTATGAAGTGTCTATTAACAACAGTTGTAAGCTAATAAAAGTGGCATTTGCTTGATCATATCAATTGTCAGCGATGTCTGTGAATCCCACGCCAACAGAGAAAAACTTAAAAAAAAAAGATGTAAAATGAGCTTGATCAAGTCACTAAGCCAAATTATTAGTAAGCACTGAACTAAAACTCTTCTAATACGTATCATAAACCTGTTTATGGGCAATGGGAACAGCCATTTTTCAGGTGAAAGCACATCTCCCTAGCCCCTAAAAAAGAATGAATACATCAAAACCCACTCTAATCTTCTAGAGGAACCCTAGTGTTGAACGCTCTTCTGTACACTTAACATAGAGAAAAATTCCAAAGCAATGTGGCATTTTATTTTAAAAAGCTATGTAATGCAAATCCTTATCCTTTTAAGGCAAAGATCATCTATCAAATTCCTGAGACTGGGAAGGAGTTTTCTCTGTTGGCACAATTATTCCTTCTGGGGAACTCATGGCCACTGGTCCACTGTGACAAATGTCTGACACCTCTACGTTTTCACCTAGCTCAGGTTTGGGCAGTAGTTACCCAGCAGGTCGCCTCTTTCTGGGTATATCCCTCCATCTGGAAGAGGCCCTCTGTTTAGCAGTGTGTTTGCTTATTTTGCCAAACCCCTCTGCTGAAGTGGAAAATGAAGCTATAGCACACTCACAACACATGCAGTATTTAATCTCTGCACCATTTCCTGAGAGATGGAGGTGGTTCATGCTGATGTTTTTAGATTTTTAATCCTTTTAAGAGTATAAACATGACCTGGGTTATTTCTTTCTTACATAGACACTAATAATTTGCTGCCTGTTTTAATATTCTGGAAAATGACGCATATATTACCTGCCCCCACTTGACCATTGCTTGAAAAGAAACAAAAAAGCCAAAAGCTAGTTTCAGTCTGAAGGCTTTAACTTCATGTATGCACTGAGAGTGCACAATCTGTTGCCCTGGCAAGGAAACTTCCTGTTTTAACATCTGCCTTTCTGCTCAGGTCTGGGCATAGGAGTTCTCAGGAGCTGCTCCAAGTCATCACCTGATTTTGCAGCAACTGTTACTCCTGGAGCATTTATGGGCAATTTCTATGCAAGCAAGGTTAAGATCCACACTATATCCCTTGTTCCTTTCTCACATCTCTGTTGGCTGTGCTAGGCAACATCCGAGACTCACAGCTTTTTATTTTTCAGAGAAAAAAATCTTCCATCTTCTCTCGCTTTATGTTTCCACCTTCAACCTCTATCTTGAGATTCCTGCCCTTCTAACAGTTCCCTTCACTTTCTTAGTGCATTTATCTAGGGAATAATTAAGAATATCCAGTTGCCTGTACTCTGGAATCACTGTCCTGACTGAAGCCTTTGAGCTTGTAATTATCTTTTGAAAGTCCTTTACTGCACCGTCTATATTCAGAAAAGTTGAATTTCTTAAAATCACAAGTACATTAGGGGAGAAATTCAGAGCACACAAATAGATATGTGGAAACGTGTATTGAATATTACAAGAGGATGAAAGTACATGGAATGGACCTCCAGCTTGAATTAGCCTTGTAATTCATACCATGACTGGACCTACTCCCTTCCTATTCCCCTATACCATTATTCATCCTATTTCCCATGAAGGCTGCTATTTTTAAGTTACAAAAGCTTACCTTCACCAAAATTGTTTTAATACATCTACGTGCAAACCTCATAGTGGCTCGTCAGGAGTAGTGATTAGCAAAGGCTGGATAACAGAAAGGACAAGAAACTGCAGCTGGAGTACTCTTACACTGTGTGGGAGACAGGCATTTCCTTCTTGACCTACTCTAGGTGATGCTGCTCTTGCAGGTGAGCTGGACTAGATGATCTTTTGAGGTCCCTTCCAACCTCTAGCATGCTGTGATTCTGTAATTTCAGAAGCGTATCTGAAAGACAAAATTGGTTTACTCTTCTAGCAGTGGAAAAGTCAGCTCCTGAATGAGACTTTAAAGAAAAAATCTACTTCTTTAATAGCTGATCCGCTGTGCAATACTGAGGACTTTGGAACTGCATGTGCTATTTTAGTGTTCAATTTGAGACATTTCTGCATGGTGAAGTTCAAAATAGATATTTTAATTCCAAAGTCAGCAGACATCTCATGCATTATCCATGCATTATCAGAAAGACAGAAGGGAAGCAAGAAAGGTGACAACACTAATTGGATTAAGAAATGTTAGGAAATTGATTACACTCATGATGGTAAAAGGAAAGTCTCTGTCAGTAGACTGGAAAGTAGAATGGAAAAGCCGGTAAAAATACACACCTTTTTCTATGATCAGAAGAGGCTGCACTTCTCAAATGGGACACTGGAAAAATCTTTTCTCAATACTACTTTCTCAAATAGCAGCAGAAGGAATAGTAGAATTATGGTATTGCTTGCTGGGATGGATGTAGGGGAATAATTTATGCAAAAGCTTGGATCACTCCATGCAATTGGCGTTCCATGATTTGTTAAATTCACAGAAAGTTTACACAGAATACATGGAAACACTTGCCCTTGATGTTCTCAGGGTAGCCTAGAAAGAAATCAAACACATTCTGTTGGGGCTGTGTTGAATTTTTAGCCCTACTAGCTCAGCATAGATATAGGTTATTAGAGAGTACCTGGCATTCATTTAGTGGCTGACCTAGACCTAAACCTTGACATGACCCTCAGAGGATAATTTAGAATATGCACAATGATCCTATCTATGTATATTTGTTTTGCTTGAGTACAAGTATGGACATTGTCCATACTTAGTCTGCCATCTCAAGTGTTCCCATGGAAAGACTTTATATTCTGTCCAGTTTCTAGCAGCAGTAAGTTGCTGCTGCAGCCTCTTGCTCTGCTTCAGCAGTGTTGACCATTCCTAGAGCTCATGCTCAGCAGACTGTTTATGGAGAGTACAGCATTTATCAGTTTCTCTACAACCCTGTTCAAATTTAGAAAAAAATATACAATAAAAGGTGGTTGTTACTTTTCACCCTCATTTCACATATCAAGTCTAAGATACGATTGATTCGTCTGGGAAATTTACCTCATTGCTCTCTACAACTACCTGAAGGAAGGTTGTAGTGAGCCTGGGGTTGGTCTATTCTCCCTAGTGGAGAGTGACAGGATGAGGGGAAATGGATTTAAATTGTGCCAGGGGAGGTTCAGGTTAGACATTAGGAAGAATTTTTTTACTGGAAGGGTTGTCAGCCATTGAAACAGGCTGTCCAGGGAGGTGGTTGAGTCACCATCCCTGGAAATGTTTAAGAGACGATTGGATGCTGCACTGGGGGACATAGTTTAAAAGGTTGATAGGGCTGGGACAAAGGCTGGACTCGCTGATCTTCAAGGCCTCTTCCAGCTGATTCTATGAAAAGTATAAATACATGAATAGAGTACCAACAGACTTGACAATGTATTCCAATGGTGCATCTAAACAATGCCTTGGCAACAATTCAGAAGAGATACAGTAGAGAGAAGGGCAACTTAGAAAAAGTATGAAGTCTTGAAGGCTGTTGTGAATGTACAAGTGAAAAAAAATTCTGGCCTGCATAAGCATCAACATTACTGATGAAACGTGAATCAAAAAGTACTTGATTTTCAGGCTATGATTATGAGACTGGAAATTAGAAAATGATCTTTTTACTTCTAAGTGTATTACCTCTGATTGGAAGTCCCTAAGGGACAAAAACCTGGTGTTCCAGATGCATTTTAAAAAAACATAGAAATAGAAGTCACATTTCAAGGAAAGCTGTAATTTCAAATGCTACACTTATTGCTACTTTTCAAGGTAGTGCTAAAAGAAAATCACTCCATATCTTCCTCAATATTTTTTATATTAGCAAATCCTCATAAACTCAAGTACAAAATTACTGTGATAGCAAAAGAGAATGGGTTCTTTTAACTTGCTTTGCTGTTTTGAACATCTAGTGACCACTGGTTTATTCATTCACTAGAAGACTTTAGGAATATATCTTTGCTTCTAGAAGAGTGTTAACTGACCATAGTTATGAAATTTAGTGATTTTTTCAGACGTTAAGAATAAACGGTGGCACCTCTGATGCGCCTTGTATGTACTAACAGAAGATGCAAGTTGGGTTGCATAATATTCATGACTAATCCAGAGAAGACTTAGAATCCTGTTCCATGGGAATAACAGGATGAATGGAAAGCAAATAATAGGATTAAAACCATTTTACAGCGACGTGAAGCATAAAGCCATAATTAATGACTCATGATCTCTCTCCCCTTGTCCCTGTCAATACAGCTCCTTTATTCCTCTTTGGTCTACGTAATTCATGTATATTCCTCTCATCCAACAGTATATGACCTTGTTTAAGTATTTAGTCTTAATATTTAGCTCAGATGATGGTGACATTACTTTTTTTTAACAGCAATGAAATGTAGCATACATGTGTGAATCAGATGAAAAATATTATTTGAAATGTTACCCCTGTTGACTAACAATGTACATGTAAATCCAATTTAATTTCCACACCTTTGTTTCAGGCATCTCAAAATAAGAGGTGATGCTGAAAGCAAGGTATTCTTTTAGCACGTTTACTCCTCCATCTGATATTCTCTGAAATCTAACATCCACATCACGGTCTAACATCACAAAGCAAAAAATTGTACTTTTCTTTCCCCAGCTGAGTCAGTTGCAGGATATTTCAGAGTGTCTAATAAATCAAGGCTTTCTTTCATTATAGAAATACGAATCTTTTGGACTTATTTTCAAGTGACAACAGAAAATATTTAAATGTTTTTTATTCTAAAAACAGCTCGAATCCAGTATTTCTACTAGGACAAGAGTGATATCAAATCCTTACTGAATAAATAACATATCCACTGTTATTGATTAAAAAGTGTTGCATATCTAAAGAGAAGGAATTGAACGTATACTAGTGAGTATTGTTTTAAAGACAGTACCAGTTTATTAAATCAGTTTATAGCTTATTCAAAATATTGCAATATATTAAGAACCCTACGATTAGAATCAGCCTTCCTTTAGGAGGTGAAACGCCACAAAATACACTGAGATATTTTGAAGTTAATTTTTTCTGTCTTCTGGAATCTGAGATTTATACAATAACCAGAGGAAAGCAAAACATAGAGGTCAGTTCAACCTGTGCAGCTTGAAACCACTGACTGAAGGCGGCATGGACAGGAAGCAGACCTGACAACCATGTGGTGTTCATCTAGTCACAGTGTGCTAAATTTAGCTACTCTTCTTCTAACGGGGACAAATTCTCTGATTATTCAAATTGCTATTACTCTCTCGGCACTAGTTCAATAAAGTGCTGATTTTAAAATCATAAGAGTTTACCCTAGTAGTCTGCTTTCTGTGAAATGGCATATTGTTTTATCAATGTCTTTTGAGCATTTTATTACTTGGTCTGAGGAATGACCATAATTTAAGTATTAGGAATTGCATTGTGGTCTTGGTATCTTAAAAAGCAGATTTTTTTCTGGCAAGCCTCTTGTTTTCTTTGCTACCATCCAAATTTTACAAGATCGTTCCTTTCCCAAACATAGGAATTAGGAGTGCCTGAGGTTCAAATCAAAGGACATCAGCTTTACTTACAGGGATGAAAATGAAGATGGCAGTACGGTATCTTAGTGCTCTTCTGACAGAAGCTGAGTTTTGCACTGCAGGAAAATGTTTCAGCTCTATAGGAACTCCAGATGTTGAAGTCTGTGGCAGGAATTTTGCATACAGTGGGAGTCTTTCTGTCACCCATGGTCTACCTGTCGTCTGGACACAAATTCAGAAGGGACCGTGTTGAATTTGGCTGTGAGCTTGAGAACTGTCACAGAGGAAGGAGGGATAAGCAAGGCCACACGCTGCTCAGATTCATGGTCATCAGTCTGCTCAGGGACCTGCCAGATGTAACATGCAAGGTCTTCTAAAAGCGGAAAGCAGATTTAATACCAACGGCTACGTACAGGCAGCGGCTCTTAACTTGGAGCTTATGTAAGTGCACGGATACACATATAGAGACATATATATGTATGACAGAAGCCTCTAGTTAAAACCAGCCAGTCACCAACTCTCCTGCT